>NC_056743.1:706655059-706955059 GCF_019279795.1 Protopterus annectens
TAGGTATGCCTTTAGTCCAGTTGCATCTGTATACAACTCAGTGACTACATCAGTACACCATTTGTCTTGACAAAGGGACTCCTTTATAATGGCTCAGGAATTGAGACCATACTATTAGGCCCATCTGATCTTGACCTTTGCTTCTGTAGCATCATTGACCTCCCCTTAATCCGTAAGTCCTCCAAGTAGTGCACTGCCCACAAGTCATGGGTCTGAGTTTCCCAGATATGTATATATTCATACACAATTAAACAAAAGCATAGTATTTCACATAATTCTCTACAGCAATTACTCTAGAAGGTATAGATAGTCTGAATTTCCTAAAAAAATATTTTGCAATTGAATGTTAAAAGAGACAAGTGCTTAGTAGAGACTGTTTAATGGGTAAATATGATTTAGGTATGGAAAACTGGCTTATAGTACAAATTAATAGATGCGCCAGATTCAATAAAGTCTACACTAAGTGTACACTTTTCTGAGTAAACAGACAACACAGACATAACACACACCTTCTTCCTCCTAATTTTAGTTTTCCTACTGATATTCTTGCAGCTTTAAATATTGGCAGGGATTCCTAAAGATTACCACAAAGTGTAGACTACATGTACACTTAATGTAATCTTTCTGAGTGACTAGAAAGCACAAAAATGTGATAAGAATTTTACTGAATACATATTGTGTACACTTAGAGTGGGCTTTATTGAATCTGGTCCAATGTTATTCTCTAAAGTTGATTTTATGTTAGATATAATTAAAAAAAGTATATCAACTGATTATTCATAAGATAGACAGCTCACTTTTATCCAAATATATTAAATAACTAAGCACTATATTGTGTCACAAATAACTATTGGGTTTATGCTGTCCAAATAAACTGTTTGACTACAATAGATAAAACATAATTACAATATCTTCAAAAAATGTCATCTTTTTGGAGACTGTTTTTTTTGGAAATTTGTACATAGATCATGTGTCAATCCACAATGAATTATAAATCGTAAACAGAAAGGAAGGCATTGGATGCTGTAGGTGTAAATCTTTAATCAAATCAGATTTGACTTATAATGTTGTGACAGGCTAACACAGAGAATTAGGACAGGGTTTCTGATCATAATCTGTTTTATGTGCTGTCAACATAGGTGCCAAGAATTACCTTTCAAGCTTCAATCTCAAGGTGAATTTCTTGTCATCCGTGTCTCAAGCACATAATAAGTTGGTTATGCTTACAGACCCAGTCACATTCCCCTGTGTTAGCTTGTCACAACATTATCAATCATATAGAAACAGGTCAGCTTCTACTTTATTTACTTATTGCATTCTGGTACCCGCATGGTTGATAGAGTCTCTTCAACCGTGACCCAGTCCCATTGAATATAAATTATGGGTCTTCTTCAGATGATCGACTTCTTTAAACATCGAAATTCATATCGTCGACTATATGAACAACATTTTCAAAAGTCAAATTGTTTGTACTGAGATTGTGGTACCAGGGAAATTGTGGAATTTTCCCTTTGCCCACTGTAGTGCAATCTCACAGTTGGCATATATAATTAGCAGGGGGTGTAGGGGGTTATTTGTCCTGTTAGGGTCTTATTGAATGTTTTAAAATGTTGATCATATGGTCTCAACCATATGAATTTCAACACTTTAAAAAGGAGATCATATGAACTAGATCCAAATTTACAGTGCCAAAAATGCAGTCAGGTATTTACATATAAGCAAGTGTACTTGCCCCAGTGATTATCTCAAGTTTGGAAAAAAAGAAATGACATGATTACATAATAATCGGAAGCATTTACAAGGAATTTGGATAATAACCTTAAAATGAGAACAGTGAGGCACTTAATAATGGTTGCAAAAGCAACAATCATGATACAAGAATTCATTTAACAGAAGCATTTCCAGGCAACACATTTTATTGCTATGGAGGCAGAGAGCATAAGCTATGTGTACAAGGCCAATGTTGAACTGAGGTTGTTCCTGTCCCATTTCTTTATAGGAAGAGCAAACTAACTCTTTCAACAGCTATTCTTCTAGCTTGCTTTCAAATGTTTTTTTGTCTGACTTTTGATGGAAGCTGGTTCGAAATTGCTAGTGCCAGCTTTGGGAATGCTCTTTCACTCTGTTATCTCTTGAATTTGAGTATGATTCTCCTTATGTACATCTCATTGTAAGTAGTTTTGTTGTCTGATTTGTAGTTTTGTGCTTAATGGAGGGTAGTGGCCTAGCATAATAATGCTGTAAATCTGTATGGAGAGTAGAAGAGTTGCCCCTTCATTAATATATAACCATTTTACACATTGTAGAAGCTTGCAGTGATCGACTAGTTAATATGCAAGAAAATCTTCCAAGTTTATTGCTGTTTGATTTATTTTTTGTCTATTGCCATTGTAGTGAAAGATGGTTCGCAGTTGACCATATTTGATTTCTGAATTAGTACATTCCTAGATATTGCCAAATGAGTAGTGTGCATTGGAAAATGATAAACTTTGTAGCAAATGCTGTGGAAAATAACAATATTAGCAAAACACATTACAAACAGACAAGTGCTACTTAACTACTCTTCAGAACCATTTAAAGAAAAACTCCATCTTCAAATTTAAAAAAATATGTTTTCTATTTCATTTTAGTTACAACACAAAATAAAGTCACACACTGCAAATACAGTGTTTTAAACATACTGTGTATAAAATACTGATTTCTATCAGAAATGTCCCACCTAAATTGGGACACTTGAGAGCTATGGGAATCTGAACTGACTCAAGTCTCATCTTGACCATAAAACTGCAACCAGGCTATCCTCCCAAGTTTTTAACCATGTATTTAAACCCCATACAACCAGCCACTCATCACTTTATCAGCCAGACTTTGCAACTCACATGTGCCCATACTGATTAACTGTACACATTTTCACAGAATGTCCAGATTTCATATTTTATGTCTGTTTTTCATAAAATTGTGCTTTTCTGGCAAATCACTGAGGGTTGAAGTCAGAAAATAATGACAGACATTTGAGTTTTAGACTTCATACCCTTCGGAAAAATCATTCTAATGCAAAATCTGTTATTTCATCAACTTTGTAAGTTTGTAAGAGCAATTTTTAAAAGGTGTTCCTATTTTGGGGCTTTTCTCCCCCATTATTTTTGTCTTTGTCAAGAGTTCTTGCTTTGAGAAGTTGAGCAGTATGCATGTGCCCCATCTGCACTTCCCAATTAATCTCCATATATGTGCACCTTGTATGCTTCCTTCTACCAAACTGATGCTTCCTACTACAGTTTCCCCAGAATCTTAACAATCTCCTTATTATGCAAATTTCTACATCCAGGAGTAGCTTATTATTAACTCAACTCTTTTCTGACCCATGGCTCTGTATGCATCACTGTCAAAACAGGCCTGGCTATCACTTTAGGAATCATCACCCTAGCCTAATTCATGGGATGAAGCCCTGCTTGTTTATTTACTTGCATCACCTGATCAAAGAAACAGATCAGGCTAGTTCAAAACCTGTCAATATACTGAGGGAAATATCTATTACAACCAGTTCCCTCTGCCTGACAGTAATCAGTAACTGGGATTTTATTAAGCTAATGATTTCTTTAACCTCGAAGGGGACATTTGTATTTACTCCTGTTTCCCTAGCTCCCTCAGACTTTTTTGTATAAGGAAGCCAAACAGAGAGGCATAAAGTAATCATTTGAAGTGCTGAAATATTATTATTAATATTGAGTAGTTCTAAAAAGGGCAAAAAGCAGGCTAATAAAAGTATGATTTTCTTTATTATTTGCCAAGTTGAATAAACCCAGTATAACTTATTGAAAAGTCAAAATATGTTCGTTAATTTAAAAAGTGTATCTTTGTAACTTTCTCAAAGCATCCACAAATGAGTTTACAAAACCCCCAAAAAATATATATGAATTAATTGCATCACTTGAATTGTAAGCTTTTTACTGAGCCAAGAATCCTGAAAAATAGATAACCCTTTCACGATTCAGCGCCCCTCACAAACACAAGGTTCAGGGTTTGATTCTGACTGTCAGTCACTTCTGTGTGGGTTTTACACCTCAATGAAGGTACACATTTAGGCCCACCTTTCCTAGTTGAATATGAGAGGTATACCAACAGAGTACACCAAAAATTGAACTGAGACGTGGACAGCACTAGGTGGGGGCTATTAGGAAAAAAATGGTTAGGTCAACCCCTTTAGACATCAGCTGGGGTACACAGCATTCTCTAGATTGATGAGTATGGATCACAGACTGTTGTGTCAGGGCCAGCAGCTTGGTAGTGTGGATATTGGCTCCAGGTGATTAAGTTAGATAAAATAGGAAATTCCAATAGACTTTAAGAATATGACTTCTTGAGCCACAGTATTATTTCAAGAGGTAGAATGATTTCTAAAAAGCAGTTGTGAAGTAGTGAATAATAGCCTGATTATTAGTAAGATTTTGACTAACTTTCTGGGCTGAAATTTTATTAGAAGGTATTTGAAACTAAATTACTTTTGTGAGAAATGCCGATGGTTTTTTAACCTACTCTGCTCTGAATTGACTAAAATAGCAGAAGTAATCCTGCTAGTTTCAAAAGCAGTTGGTTAAAAGTTTAATTTTTCCTTCTACAAGGTATATGTTTTTACTGTATACACTTACACACACACACACACACACACACACACACACACACACACACACACACACACACACACACACACATACACACATATATATTTATGTGTGTGTGTGTGTGTGTGTGTGTGTGTGTGTGTGTGTGTGTGTGTATGTGTGCTGAATGCATTAACCTTCAAAGTCACACAACAGTGAGGAAAGTGTGGATTCACAATCTCCAGTGCATTGTGATCTGGCACTACAAAGAAATGGCACACTTAGATGAGATGTGTGCATCTGACAACAACTTTTCCATTCATTTAATCAAATGGCAGCTCAAAACTTTTGAAGAGCTGCTTTTGCAACTGTTTGAATGGAATCCAAATACGTGGGCGCGCGCGCGCGCGTGTGTGTGTGTGTGTGTGTGTGTGTGTGTGCACGTGTGCGTGCGTGCGTGCGTGCATGTGTGTGTGTGTGTGTGTGTGTGTGTGTGTGTATATATACACACAGAACAGCTACTGTCAAGAGACCACTGAGCTGTTTAGTCTGCTTAAAGATGCATCTAGCCCCTATGAAGTTGTCTCTCCTCCATCCAAATATTCCTGAAAATACTAGAATCCTGTACCCACTTGATCCCCTCTATCACAGTGGAACTCCTGTAGAAATTAGTTCCACAGGGTTGTCACAGTTTCTGCAATGAACTGTGTCAAATCAGTCATAACCATGCAGTCCTATATTCATGTCCCCCTCTATCCTTCCTTCAAAGATTTTCTTCTTACCCATATAGCATTCTTTGAGTGAAGATCATATTACCCCTGTCTCTCCCGTCTTTCAGTGAATACAGATACTTTTCCTGAACTCACAAGGCAGAGTAGTAAATAAAGAGCAGAGGATGGCTACAGTGGTGATGATGCAGCAGGCATTCACTTCCTTCCCTGGGAATGTGATGGAAAGAATGCTACACACCAACTGGTTTTCTTCAGATAATAGTTTCCAGACAGGCAGACAGTAAAAAGCTTTACACAGCACAGACAGTTTGGTATAAGTTTGTGACTGGGTCACACTTAAGACAAATATGAGAAACCCTTTGGATGTGGTATACTTCTGCTTTAGCATGACCTTTGACATCATGCTACATAGGAAACTGATGGGGAAGAGCAAATGTGTAGGGGAGGATCTAAGTCAGTAAGATGGATCAAGAGACTACGCATTACAATACGGTTTGTTAAGTAAATAACTAGCAAATAATGAACTGTGACAGGACTCCGTATCTGGTGTAGTCTTGCTTAGAAAATGTTTATAGGAACACCTAGACTCGTGGAAAACAAGACCATTCTGTTTGCGGATGACAAATGTTTATAGGAACACCTAGACTCGTGGAAAACAAGACCATTCTGTTTGCGGATGACACTAACATTAGGGCATTAGCCAGGAGCAAGATTATCAGTCCTCTGCTAGAACTGGGAAAGCATAGAAAGTGTACAGGTAATGGCAGCTAGGATTTAATGTAAAGAAGTATAAATTTTACTCTATGCTGCTGATGTCAGCAATGATTGTGGACATACCAGGAGAAGGAAGTACAGAGAAGTGAAAGAAAGCAATGACCATGGACCTAGAGGAGGTGGTAGCAACTGTGTGTGTGTGTGTGTGTGTGTGTGTGTGTGTGTGTGTGTGTGTGCGTGCGTGCGTGTGTGTGTGTGTGTGTGTGTGTGGGTGCGTGCGTGTATGCGCGCGCATGTGCGTGTGGGTGCGTGTATGTGCGTGCGTGTGTGTGTGTGTGTGTGTGTGTGTGTGTGTGTGTGTGTGTGTGTGTGTGTGTGTCTGTGCGTGTGTGTGTCTTGGTTGTGGGTGCTGACCTCTGTATCCAAATTTACAACCTGGTGATACAACCCATCATTTCATTAGGTTTTAAAATAGGCATTTTTTTCTATCCTCAGACATACATTCTGGAAATGAGAGTGACTAACATGGCGTTCTTTCTTAGCTTTACCATTCCTCATTCAACTATAGTTATGATGTACACTTTCTCTCTGCACTGCTTTCCCACCACTAAAGTGCATCGTCTTGTACTTTTGTCATCTTTGCATGTGTGCTTTCAATTGTGAAATTTTCCTGCAAACTAATGTCTCCAGCAGTAACCATCATACATGCCAGTCAATGAAAAAAATGGGAGCACATAATAGGCTTACCCTAAAATGACCAGTGACAGAAAAGAAACTGCAACTCATTTTACATAAGTGTTGTTTTGTTCTACAAAGGAAGAGAGAAGTGGAGTGATCCATTTTGTTCACATACTTGGAAGTTTCATCAGGGTTAAACATGCAAAGATATTTAAGCTAGTGGCATCTACTAGAATAAGACAGTATTTTATGAATCCCACATTTAATCCTTTCGTGGGCACAAACTACATGAAGTAAATAGCAAAGGCAGTGCAGTCCTGCACTAAGTTTTAAATCAGACTGTTGAACCTGGATTAAGAGAGCCATTAGTGTGAATGGTGAAAAAAAAAACAGCAAAGCAAACCTTTTTGTGGGGGAGCACCATGCCCTCATTAAGTGGGTTTCACCCCACAATCCCCTACTTAATTATTACACATTCTTAGGCTGCATAATCAGTAAACTGAGGCAAAACTATTTTTTTTTCATTTCATGACTTGCTTGCTACACATTCACCACCTCTTTGGCAGTCCTATCTGAAATATTGCGTTTACTATAAATTTTTTGAACGGAGATGCTCCACAGATGGACAGTTCGAAACTTGGATGTTTGAATGTCCATCTTGCTGAACATCTCTGTGTTCGAAAGTTTACATCAGCGAATGCACTGTGCATTCACTGATATGAGCTTGACGTACTGTAAGAAGATCACTGTACAGTGCGGTTTGGAAACTCATCCATTTCCTCACTGTAGTGTGATCTTGGAGTTGGAATATATAGTTAGCAGGGGATGTGGGGGGCACAGGGGGGGGGTCCTGCAAAAACATAATGTGAGGTATAGGAGTTTCATTTACATGAGATCGTATGTATCGTACGGACATTATGTGATTTTTTTGGACAAAATGTCGAATCTGCTGAATTCAATCAGCTGATTTGACATTGTGCCTTAGCAGTGATGTTGTTTTTTGTAGTTGTGAGTCGGTCTTGCAAACAGCATTTATTTTGCCATTCGCAAAAATGACAGTAAACCGAAATATTGCATGGTTATGCTAAATGAATAGCTGTGGAACGTACATAATACACATGGATTTTGTTTTCATTAACCTTTTTTATATAACTTCTAAGATTGTATTTTGCAAAAATTGAGTTTGCATTGAATAAAATGAGAAACCTGCACAAAACAAATGATTTAGTAGTGAAACTGTTAGTCACACAAGGTCTGGTTATATCGTCTTGGCAGATGCAAATATCCAACCTAAGTTCACAAATAGTACATATAGTAAGAAAGCTTGTAGATGACTTTCTTCAATACTGGCACAACACTGGCAAGAAAATATGCTTTTCATGAAGTAAATGTTTATAACCTCATAGATTCTGTACTTGATTTGTTCCCTTTTGTTTTTCAGGTGAAACTCGTATCCCACTTCCTCAAACTGAAGGTAATATCTCCAACAGTATTAATTATGCTTTAGAAGATCAGTTTTGTCTTTTTATTAACATAATGAATAAGCTGAATTTATTTATTTATTTATTTATTTTTTGTTTTAAATTTTTTTGTCCAGGTCTAATGAGCTAAACTGAGTGCCACAATGCAAAAGAAGGAAAAAAAAAGACTTCAGTTCACTAACCAGATTTTGCCTCACGTGATCAATGTTTATGTGCAAAAACTTCAGATTTGCTGTTGGTGTTTCATTTTTGGATTCCTGACATCAACTTCCTTAAATTCTTTAATTTTCAGTAGATATCTTTTCAGTACTGATTTATATTACAGAGAATGTTTAAAGCTCATTTAAATTAGATGTACTAAAAGGTAATTATTTCTTTGCCTTGGTATGTTGAGTATTTTCTGTACACCCTTTCCTATTATAATTGTAACTGTGTAAGTATGAATAGAAGAATTAAGTAGGAATATTGTAGGACTCAATAGTGATGCAGATTGCATGTCACCCTTGTCTTGGAGTGGGGTTAAGCTGTTACAAAAACGGTTTCATTGCCAGCATGCAAGTAAGGGCATGAAGTACCTTCATGGCTGCCTGAATTATTTCCCCCTGCAGAGAGGTCTCCACTTGGATGACATTTCCAGGTGAAGGAATAAATGGGCCATGTCCATTTGAGGGAACTTGATGGATGTTTAGCAGGCCTGTTGCAAAATTCACATAAAAAATAAGAATTTTATCCAAGTAAGGATTTGCAATACATAGTATTTCTATGAGCCTGTTATGTTTAATGATCTTAGTACAATCAGCCAAGGAAAGAATTCATGATTATCAAGGTTTTCAGACAGCATATTTCTCCTATTTGTAGTCATACACTTTTGTATAATAGACTTTATGAAATAAATATTGATAAACAGTTATAGTCTCATAGCATACCTTATATACATAAACATAAATAAAAACAGTTTTGATTAACTAAAAGGAATCTTTTATTGAGCCATTAAAATGAAAGATAAGCACTTTCATCTCCTAAACTATTTTCAAGAAATGTAGACATCAGAGCAAGTCAGTCAAATGATTTTGGAATTAACAACTGAAGAATTGCATCTATTTTGGTCTGTACTAAACTGTACTAAGCAGTTACATCACTTTTTCCCTTGAAATTTTGAACTGCAATAACCCTATCCTGTGCCACTATCTTTGTATCTTAGTGTATGATATCTGCACAGCTGTGTATAAACAGAAAGGTACTGAGAAACTTTCAAATGTGCACATTATTCCTACCTTTCACGCCCTCACAATTCATTTGTGAGCTAAGACATTTAATTAACAAACATATTTCAACTCTTTATAAGCCGCGGTGGTGCAGCGGTAGTGTTGTTGCCTCACAGCAAGAGGTTCTCCTGTTTGATTCTCGGCTGGAGTGCCTTCTGTGTGGAGTCTGCATGTCCTCCCCGTGGGCGAGTGGCGTTCGAAAGACATGTGTGAATGGGTGTGCCTTCACTGAAGGTTGGGTGTCGGAATGGCAACTCAGCACCATAAAAATCTACTGCCAATCATTAGCGGACTGGAGTTCCGCTCTGGCGACCCCTAAAAGACCAACAACATTTCAACTCTTTATGTATTCTGCAGTTTGAAGCAGTTATACCAATAAAATATAAGATGTGCATGAGTTAATTTTCTACTACAACTCTCCTCCCCTGAGCATGATTATTTGTATATGACATTCAAAGTAGTACTTCACATGTTTATTTTACTCACTTTGATATAATATGCCTGTATATCATAGCATATGTCTTTAATAATGACTTCTTCTTTGCTGTAAACAGATTTATTTGTTGTACTTAAGGTTTGTGTTTTTGGATCAATGGTATTAAATGCTTAAACCTGGTGAATTTTTTTTGTTATAATATTTTTGCAAGAACAGATCAATAGAGCAATTAGATAAGGTTTACAATTAGAACTGATAAAACCTTAGATACCTCCTGCACATCCTTGAAAATAAATAATTTATCCAACTAAGCCAAGAGTCAATGATGGAGGAACTTTACCATTTGCAATTTTAAGAACAATACTCTTGACTGATCAGAAGGCATGTCTTATTTTTACTAGCTAGGATGCAACTGAAGGCCCTGTAATACTACACCATTGTTTTCACAGCTGTTACTTCAATAGCAACTTGGTCTTAGAATCTGAAGTTTATTAATTTCTTTCAAGGTTCAGCAGTGCTGAAATCATTGGAAGCTTATGATAAGCACAAAACAGTCATGTTTATTATATTTACAAACAGTTGCATTGTTTTCAAGAACCATCATATCTCCACAGTAATTCAGAAGGCCTTTTATCTGGCTCATCTAGTTTCCAAACTCATTTTCACTAGATACAAAGCCACCTTAATTCTCCTTTTCTCGTATCTTATCAAAGCCATTATTGAATATAATGCACCTTTAGTCATGTATTTGTCTAAACATATCACACAACTTGAGAGACCTCAGATATTCATAATTAAAATGATCAGTGATCTTAAAAATCTTAGTTATCAGGAGAAACTGGCAGCCCTTTCTTTGTACTCGGTTTCTTACAGATTCCTGTATGGAGATTTGTGTCTAGCCTTTTGAGCCTTAAAAGATCCAACCCTATTTGACCTCCTTTTCCTTTGTATAACTAATGATACCTCAAATTCTCTGTTAAAGGAACTAAACTTTCATGAGCAGATGAATATGATTCATATCCCAGCATATCCCTCACCACAGGAGCAAACTTCCCAGTCTTTTTATGAGTATTTTATGTAGGCTCAACTTCTGGGTAGAATATAAAGCCCCAGGGAAAAGGTGTTCAACAATTTAAATTTTTTTACAGCACAGTTTTATCAGTCCATTATTTAATATCTTCATCATTAAGTTTTTCCTTCAGCAAGACCAAATAGTGGATTAGGTCTGTGGAAATGTTGTTTATATTTAATACTCTGCAAATTTTTTTTATTTTTTATATTATTTTTTTAATATTGACTGGCCTTTTAGTTTTTTTATTTATTTTTATTATTTATTTACTGACATTTGACTACTGGGAAAGTCCAGCTGGGTAGAAGCCCATTTTCCACAGAGGCCTAGGAAGAAAAGCTCCAAAGAATTGCAAAACATTTTAAGAATAATAATTTTACAGTATTTAAAAATAATACAAAAAAAAACAAATATAGTTTAAGTAATTATACCACATTAGATATAATATGGAGATATTGGTTAAGAACAATTACAAGTTATATGACAATGATTTAATAATTAGACAGATTTTAGCCATTTTATAGAGAATTCGATGTAAGTTAGCATAATACAAACAGGAATTGCAATAAAAAGTGAGAAAAAAAGCAGGTTTATTGTTTATTTAGACAGAAAGCCAGGGGGAGAGAAACTGGTAGAAGTAAGGAAGTGAGTGAAGAAGGAAGAGTATGAAGATGAAAGGTATGAATAGGTATTTGTCCACATTTAGAGATATAGTTAACTTTTAGCTAGGAAGTCTTTCTGAATGGTTTTGAAGGATAGCAGGGTGGGCATTGGCCTGATGGCTAGAGATAAGGAGTTCCAGGGATTTTTTTTTTTTGCGGGGGGGGGGGGGGGGTACTGAGTATGAGTTGTGAGCTACAAAGCTATGTTTCTGTTGCTGTTAAGGCTGCCTGAGTAATTTTTTTGGAGGTGTGCTTCATTGTCAGATGTGCAGATGAGTGTGGAGTCATCTGCTTCCTGCATTAGGGAGGCCTGTTACATGGATGTGTGGAGGGTATTGGTGAGAATGTTAAAGAGGAGAGAACCAAGGACAGAGCCCTGTGGTACATCAGTGTGAACTAGGAGGTATGGAGAGGGTGGAGTGCCATTTTACTGACTGATACTTATTGGATAAGTAGCTTTTGAACCATAGTAGGGTGGGTTGTGAGAGACCTAATGGGGACATTTTAAGTAGACGTTTGCTATGACAAACTGTGTCAAATGCTTTTAACAGGTCTAGAAATAAGGAGAAGACTAGTTAGCTGCTATCTCTACCTTTATTGACAGTATCTATATAGACTAGATCTGCAGCCTTAGTACTATGGGAAAGAAGGAAGCCATGTTGTGTGAGGAATAGGATTTCTTCCTGTAGGAGATAGTTTAGTAATAGTTTTTGAATACATTTTTTCAAGTATTTTAGAGAGGGAGGATAAGATTGTTGTAGATCTAAAGTTAGCAAAAGTCTGTTGAATTTCCCTCTTTATACCAAGGTATAATGTGAGACTTTTTCAGAGAGAGAGAGGGAATGTGGGATTCCTGGATTAACCTATTTATAAGGATTGAAATAGGGCAGGCAATGCTATTGGCTGACATTTTAAAGCATTCACTTAAAAAGTCATCAGCTGAAGAGTTTGTTTAAGAGTATTTTTATATAGGATGTGGGCACAGGTTTGAAGGTGAAAGTGGAGTTTTGTTCAGGTTTGTGCTCTTGCAATCTGCATAAAAACTAAATCAATATACACGTCCAGTCACAATATTGTTATAGCTACTACTACTACTACTACTACTACTAGTACTACTACTACTACTACTACTACTACTAGTACTACTACTACTACTACTACTACTACTACTAGTACTACTACTACTACTACTAGTACTGCTACTAACATAACCACACATGCTACAAGACCTGCATGGATGTGTCCTTAACCTATTGAATGTCAGATAATTATTACTTTTAGTGTATCTATAACAGAGTAGCTGTTTCAGAGGTTGAATATTCTTAAAACTAAAACTAGGTACATCACCCAAGAAACTCTTTAATTTCTTATCACAGTAAGAACGTGACAATTCTTTCTTACCATATCACAGTCACAAACTACCAGTATGTCATTAGAATAGTTCAAACAAAACTAAATTTATTTGAGCAGGAGTTGTGAGTTACACAGCCATGTTTCAGTGGCTGTTAACACTTCCTGAGTAATTTTTTGGAGGTGTGCCATGTTGCCAGATGTGCAGACGACAGTAGAGTCATCTGCATATTGTATTAGGGTGGCCTGTTGTGTGGAAGTACAGAGGGTGTTGGTGAAAATGTTACCAGAGGAGGGAACCAAGGATAGAGACTTGTGGTACATTGGTGGTGACTGGGAGATAAGGAGAGAGCATGGAGTACCATTTTACTGACTGATACCTGTTGGACAGGTAGCTTTTGAACCATAGAAAGGTGGGCTGAGCGAGACCTAGTGAGGACATTTGAAGTAGAAGTTTGCTGTGACAAACTATGTTGAAGGCATTAGACAAGTCTACAAATAAGGAAGAGACTAGTCTTCCATTATCTCTAGCTTTATTAACAGCATCTATATAGGTTAGAAGGACTGTGCTATTACTATGGGAAGGATTGAAGCCATGTTGTGTAGGGGATAGGAGTTCTTCCTTCAGGAGATAGTCTAGCAATTGTTTTTTAATACATTTTCAAGCATTTTGGTGAAGGGAGATAAGATTGCTATTCTAATGTTATTAATGTCTGTTACATTTCCTCCTTTGTGCAGAGAGATAATGTGTGACTTTTTCTAGACAGAGAATGTGGAATTCCTGGTCTGACCTATTTAAAAGGATTGAGACAGGATGGGTAATTCTACTGGCTGCTATTTTTAGGTACTCACTTTGAGGATCATCAGCTGAAGAGCACAGTTTAGCTATGACTTTTGAATCTCAGCTAAGCTATATGTGATTAATCACAGTAGCCTTCTCACCAAAATGTGATTCTTTTTCAGTACTCTACTTGTGAGTAGGTTTATAAAAATATATGTCAAAGTATGATCATTAAATGAAAACAGCATAGGTTATGATCTTATAAGAAGGTAAAATGTTCAAGCATTTCCATTGCTCAAGAATTGTATGCCTTTTATAAAAATGTACATCTTCATGTAGAGCATGTCTTGAATGAGTCAAATACAATTATTTTGAAATTCAAGCCATTTTTATGCCTCCAACAAATGAAAATCGTATTATGAATAACTAGCTGCCATTGCAAGGAGTCTCAGCAAGTTTTATCTGAGTAAATAACTTTCAGATCCTGCCTATACAATGCACTCCTCTTTTGTGAAATCTGGTCTTTTAGCTGGTGTATAAAGCCAGTTCTCATTTTCAAAAACATGATTAAATCCTTCTATATTATCAAAGACACTCAGAAGAATTATGTTTTCTTAATTATCCATCAAAGTAATAATATACAATGAAGTTAGGAATTTACAAGCCTTTGCCAGTAACTTTCATCATTTTAATATCCTGATTTTTCATCACTACACTTTGTTCACTGCTAAATTTTAATGTAAGAACAATCATTTTGCAGATCCTGATGAACAAGCAAAGATACAAAATGTTGCATATAACAGTAGATTGTCCGTAACTCATTTACTTTTTGTAGTATTTCTTCCTGGCAACAGCTGTGTGCATATTAAAGAGTTATTTCAATTGGAGAAGGCTTGGATGAAATAGCGTATCAGTCTGTAAATAATATTGCAATACAGCTGTGTAAAAACATTAATTTTGATTGCCAAGTTCTGCTTTTTTACATAGAAATAGCAACTAATACATGTAGTAACACTAGTTTTAGTGTGTACTCCAGAAGCCTGCAGCTCATTATCTTGGTGTAATCCCTGATGTTTACAGAGTTCCTAGTGTTACAGGTAAATACTTTGCATAGAAAATTTAAGTGCTTCATGTCGGGAAGTAACATTCAGTGCTGCAAGTGTATGAGTTCTCTTAGTGGTGGGAGTCATAACAATTATGCATACACTGTGTGCAGAGGGACATTTCAGTGATGATAATATGTTAAGTACTGCATAAAAGTGATGTTCCTAAACAGTCTCTGAAAGAATATAAGGTTATAGCATATTATAGGTTACACTGTCAAGATACTAGACATGGTATTAGTATGCAAACCTCAGAATTCTGTACTCCGTACCTGGAAAGGTGTTGTAAATTACTTTCTAACAGCTGTTTTTACTTTTTGGAGGTGGGGATGTTGCAGAGCCTCCGTGCAAGTATTTTTCCTGCATTCCCTACTTAATTATTCTTTCCTCAGGTCACTATAGCTTGGGAATATAAATAGCCACTGAGTTTGGAATGTCTAGTTTTAGAATTCAGTCTGACTGAACCAAATGACTGAATGACTGAATGACTCAAAATGATTGAGTTCAGTTCTACTGCAGTACATATCTTTTCGGGACATAGAAAGTTTGGAATTTTCTTTGTTCTGTCTCTGCAGTGGATGAAGTCCAACCTTTGCCTTGGATGTTTATCTTACAGTACATTATCTCCTTGATTAACAACACATCCTGAAAAATGAGGGAAATGCAGAGATACTTTCTTTACATCCTGTGAGTTTATTTCCCCTTCCTGTCACCTTCATGTCTGAGAAACAGAATGGCATATAGTTTAATGTATCAGATCAGTGGTTTATGTGTTCATGTACATTTTTGGGCTGTGCAAAAGACAAGATACTCAATTTAGATATTAGGCTGATGTTTAGCATATGGGTTTCAGGCTTGTGTTGCATATTTGTTTCAGAACATTTCAGAGGAAAACAAACCTTAATTGCATGCCTTTTGTTGAAGCCAGGATGCATCTCTTAAATGGTATGCCATCTATTTTTCATTATTTGTATTACATTCTGTTACACAGTTTGCCAAGAAATAGCAAGATTAATACATAGCTATATGTGGGGTCTATATTAGAACACCAAAGAGGCATGTCAGGGAGCACCTCTTTGGTGACACCTATACAGCGAATGCAGAAAAACGCGAACACTGACATCAGCGATTTCTTTCCCTGGGAAAGAAATCGCTTGGCCATCCCTGTGTGTTTGCGATTTTCTCCACTGTAGTGTGATCTCGGAGTTGGTATATTTAGTTAGGGGTGGTGTGTGGGGCAAAGCCCCCCACGTAGTTATGTTTGAAAGGGTGTATGTGTGTGTGTGTGTGTGTGTGTGTGTGTGTGTGTGTGTGTGTGTGTGTGTGTGTGTGTGTGTGTGTGTGCGTTTGTGCTAGAGATTCTATATGTGAAGGCTGAATTAATAAATTCATTGCATAGGCACTATGTTTGCAATGCTCAATGGCCACAACAACAATAACAGATACAGAAGTTACAATAATACTAATGATAACCATGGCTAACATTATCAGTAATACATTTATTTATTTTCCTTTAAAATGGATATTCCTGCAGTTCACGTTGAATTTTTTTCTGTTTTTCTTGTTGATTATATATATATATATATTTTTTTTTTTTTGCTCCACAATATATGAGACTGTACCTTAGTACCATTATCTGCTCTGGGGTTGTACTTTGATTTTGTGAAATAATAATCACCAACAGAGAAGTTGCTACAAGGTCATTAAGATATTATACTTGATCTGTTTTGACTGCAAAGGTCTAATTCTTAAAGATAACCACAAATGCTGGAATCTATCAATAATGTTTAGAATTCAAAAATGAACTGTGTGATGTGCCAAGTTCTGAAACTATGGCAGAGATTACACAGTTTAAAGTTACTGAGACGTTTGATGCTCAGTAGAAGTTGACATGTGTCAGTACATTCAGTATTAGGATCAGATGGCCGCTGCCCCTCATTTGACAGAAACAAAGATTTTGATGGCAAATAAGAAACAGAAGTGGTATGCCATGGCCATCTCCTCTGGGTTCGCATAGTCAGCCTGTCTCTGGTGTCCCTTCCTGCTAGTATTTTATTGTTCCCACTTAGAAGTCACATGTTTGGTTTCCTACATGTAAACCCAAAAGAGCATTTGTTGTCGTCCTTGCTGGTATCAAAAGTAACAATTCTACTGAGCTTATGAAAAGATTCTCCCAGCAATCCCTTCAAGTTGTTAAAGCAAATTCACTGTTGGTCACTACTCAAGTATGGATTGTAGGTCCCCATTAGTAAAGTTAAAAACCTGATGTAACAATACTTGTGCCCTTCTGTACTCTGTCTGATTGCTTCTTGGTATACAAAGAGCATTTCCACACTGAGTCACTAGTTAACTTACCCCCAAATTAACTTCCCATGCACATGTAGAAATATACTTTTACACTGTTAAAGCATGCCACTCGGTGATGTAAACATGGGTTCTAAGTGATTTTGTCACATTGACTAATGTTAGTGTGACACCCTGATCCCATGTAAAAATGGGAAACGGGATTGGTGATGATTGCTGCTAGCAAAAGAGACCAACATGTGGTGCAGCTATCAGTACTCATCTCTGCATATTTACCAGCTGAATTTTAAATGACTACATCCACATACCTGTGCAGTCATGTCTTCTGAATTCTGTATGCAGAAGGTTGGGGAGATATGACTAATGTTAACTGGCAATGGTAGAACATGAAGACACTGCTATTAATAAAGACAAAGATAGAAGAAGATGTCAAGAACTTCCCACTAGTCTACTAGTGCATTTCATGTATTATTGCTGTTGGCTGGTGACACACCAGAGATTGTAATTGCACTCCCAGAGCCTTTGCTGTTTGACATTGCTGGAACCCTAAAGCAGGGCTTCATTCTCTGGAATCACAGGGATATTTATTTTTCAATATTACATAGGACTAGACCAAAAGGTATAGAAAGTCAGCAAAGGACCACCAGAAATTAACTAATTTTAAAAGGAAACAGATGAAGGAGTCATGGTGTTGACTCAACAAGTAGCCTACCAAGGTTTGCCATAACAAGAATGATTTCAAACTGCTGTGGGAAGCAGCACTGACTAGCAAGTATATTTTTTCTGAGGCTTATTTAAATCAGCTCACAGCAAACATGGATAATGTACATTTGTACCATGTATATCCAGCACTAACCATATCATTAGAATGTAGCAATCATCCATTTGCCAAACACATTGAAATGTCTTTGTCTGTCTTGACTAATAGTCATATACAGGAAATAAGAAATATTTAAGCAATAAATAAAGAATAGTATAGCAGGGTAACATCTGCGGTGGTGCAGCGGTAGCATTGTTGCCTCACAGCAAGAGGTTCTCCCATTCGATTCTCAGCTGGAGTGTGGGGAGTGCCTTCTGTGTGGAGTCTGCATGTCCTCCCCACGGGTTGAGTTGCATTCCGAAAGACATGCGTGAATGGGCGTGCCTTCATTGAAGGTTGGGCGTCGAGCTGGCAACTTGACACCATAAAAATCTACTGCCAATCATTAGCGGACCGGAGTTCCACTGTGGCGACCCCTAACAGGGAAAAGCCGAAAGACAAAACAAAACAATAGCGGGGTATGAAGAAGATGAGTGATTGTAGTTTAATTGATGCATTATCTGAATATAAGCAAATGAGTCAATGGCTGCTTCATCTGTGACTGGCCTTTGTAAAGCAACATGCTTCACAAAGCTATTGAAATGCTCTGCAGTCATGCTCAGCCTCTTAGAGAAAAATCCATGAAAGTATTACATTCAGATTCTGAGCAGCCCATGATATTCATTATTTATTTATTTTATATAACATTTTATTAACATTTATATGGTACTGATCTAGGGTAGATAAGTCAGAAAGGGAAAATAACTAAGACAAAAAGACAAGAATTATCTGGTCCAGTCCAGTGTCTCTTTGCTTTTCAACACTTGGACCTCATAAAATAACTAATTACATGAGTACATACTGTATCTAGTGAAGCATCTACAAATGACTTGCTTTTTTTTTTTCTGCTCTGCTACAGGAACTTGCCCAATGGCTCCTTTAATGGCACCCAGATTGTCCGTTCATTCCAGGTGAATGACAGCAAGACATTTCTAGGCTAGGTGAGAGTCCTAAGGCCCATTTGTTCCCTGAGAGTCCTTCTTCACTGCTCCTCCAAGCCCATCAAACTGTAGGTCTATAAACGTTAGGAAAAATAGAGAGGACACGATGTGGATCTCCATAATTTCTTGGTATGAACGTAATATGTTGCTGAAAGAGAATGTAGTTTAAATTGAAGATTTGTTACTGCTACTAAGATACTTGCCAATAAGGTGGTAGCAAGTTTTACTTAAATCTATGTAATATTGGGTTGTGCCAAATTTGAAGTACTAGCAGGAAAGGTTTGGTTGCATGAAATACGGGAAGGTAAAGGTTTCTTGATAAGTTGGCTTCATAGGGAGTTAGTTACTCTTTAAAAACAGATTGGGTACATTGATTATAATTTTCTAGTTGATACTCTATATGCATGTAGTATGGCAGTAGTTAACTTGGTGCTAGGTACATCGCTTAAAGTCTCATGACAGTTTCTTTGCTTTATTTGTATTGAAATTTCTGTGATAACAGTAGCAAAATTAGTAAACCTTAATGCATTCAAATAATATTGCATGTCAAATGTAGGTGTTTTCTTGTGTGCGAACACAAATCCTGTTGTTCTACCAATTTTATAAGTTCATCAGAGCAGTATATTTATAATCTGACTTTCCCTATTTATTTTAGGCTTTGTACAGATGTCTTGCACTAACAGGTTGAAGTGTGTGTGTGTGTGTGTGTGTGTGTGTGTGTGTGTGTGTGTGTGTGTGTGTGTAAGAGAGAGAGAGAGAGAAACAGCCTAGTTAGAGTTCGCAGGTGGAATTTATTTTCAATGAATTGTGAGCTTTAAGGGGAGAGAAGTTTACTGCTGCTCATGCTAGGTCTGCTTAAAATGTGCAACTGTTTTGTTTAGCAAATGGCATCATAATTGTGGTATAGAACTTTAAAGCAGTATTGTTAGCACAGCAGGTTGCAGGCTTGTGTCTTGATACAGAGGGCTATAGCTTCAACTCCCACATCATGTAAATTTGTATTTTAAGGGGTGGGGTACTGCAGTCCTTATTATGCCCTCCTTTGGATGAGATGCCTAGTAACTTTGAACCTCTTTTTCAGCTTGTCATCCATTCCCTATTGCAATATACCAGCTTACCATTTCTTTTAATGTAACATAGGCAATTTATTCTTCAAGGGCAACAGGCACTGAATTTGTAGATGAAACACTGACATACAAGTTGTTTCATAGCAACAATCGCTTCGTTAGTTTCAGATCTTTTTAATGTGGAATTATTCAGATGGCTTACTTCTACAGAGATTGTGCATATTGACCGATACTGGTGGACTGTAATGACAGACGTTTGAGTGGCCTTTTATGGTTGAAATGTTCTGAACTGGGCAGTTTGTCATTGTTGGTTCATATGTTTTGTTTCACTGCTTACTGGAAAAATGTTCAAAACCATAAATTTAAAACATACTCTAACAAGTGGTGCTGTATTATACAAGGGATATAATTCAATTATTACATATTATAATTAATACAATCAGGAATGTGAATCACAGTACTTTTGCATAGTCCTAAAAATTTGTGCAAGAGGGCCTATGATTTTAAAACAGCCCAAAGGTAAACTTAACCCCCCACTGCCCAGATGCACTCTCTTTGAATCTGGGTTTCAGTGCTGTTTCAGTGAATGTGAGCTTCAAAGGGAGAGAAGTTTTAATGCTAAGTCTGTTTTCATTGTAAGACTATTGCTTTGTTTAGCAAATGTATCAATGTTTGTGCTATAAAATTTGAAATAAATGTTGTAAATTAAATCCAAATATCTTTACTCATTGCAGAAGTAAAGTATAAAAAAGTATGCATAGTGAGAGTTCTGAACAGTGTTTATGGCAAATGGGAAGAAATAGCCAAGTAATGGGACACTGGAATGTCTGCGTATATGTGGGGGGCTGCGTGGTGGGGCTCTGGGTTTGCATCCCCCTGCAAAAAATCCTGCAAGCTCCCTTAATAATATCACTAATTCATTGTAGAAGATATGGACTGTTGTGGGCTTTACTTAAGCCTGGCTAGTCCATGTGGTCAATCAGCCTTCTCCATCCAAAGTTGCCAGGTGTGCATAAACCCCAAAAATAATGCATGGGATTGCTGCTTAATTATGCAACTAAAGGAGTAAATCATGCATAATAAGCACAGATCTCAACTAAAGACTGGCTAATTTAGCTTTTCATTTTTTTAATAAATCTATCAATATCCCCTGCTCACATGTTCAGAATCACATGCTTTGCACTTTGTTTACTCATGTTGGTGGTGAGCCAGAACATTCATTATAAAAGCTCCAATGAACATAAACAAAAGTCAAACAAAATGGATGCTGGAATTCAAAGGCACAAAAAATGATTGGGAGTTCATTTCTGATATATTGTGTTGGCATGAGAGTGATTCATTAACAGCATCACTTCCATGGCAATCAATGACCCCTAGAGAGCTCAAACAAAAGTGTGGTACACTGAGCATGCTCAGTACACACTCAAAAGTGTCCATCAAATCCAAGAGCAGCAGGGTACACAAAATACCAGAGTGTGTACCCTATATAAAACATCTATTATCATTGAGTTTCAGTGAGTGAAGAGCAAATAAATAATTTTGTGACATAAATGGGCGCATCAGTGGTAGGTGAAACATTTTCTAATGCCAGTCTCAGACATGACCGCATCTTATTAGTGATGCTTTTCTTAAAAAACTCAGTCTAGCATGAATTTTTAACAAGATCTGGCCTTCTGTTTGTCTTGCTAAACAGAGTATCAGAGTTTCCATAGTATTTTTCAGGACTACTGGACAATTATTCTGATTTGTGGACATTCTGAAAATAAACCAATAAATGTCAACTTTATTTGTATAGACAGTCTCATTAGGATGATGCATGATATTCACAGCCATTACATAATATGAATACATTGCTATTTACTCAATGCAGTATTTGTTTCTGAATTACACTGCAAAAGTATATGTAACTAAAGTAGTTATACACAAGAAAATGTGACTGCGTAAACTGGCTTCGTATTTTAGGAATTGCCTTTAAATTAGAGAGTCAATTATCTGAATGTCGATTATCCAAAATGCCAATTATCCGAACTCAGCCTTCCAAAGTTTTTGGGTAGGAAAAATCATAAAGTCTGAATATTTAAACATTATATGTATTAGCTTGTGCATGTCTTTTGAACTTGTAAGCCTATTTGTGTGTGAAAAATATTCTTTATTGTCCACTGGACTTGCTGAGTAGTTGAAAAGTGTATTCCCTGAGTGCAGAAAAAACAAGTGTTTAGAAGTTTTTTATCCAGTTTAATGTATGATTATCCAAACAGTTTAATTATCTGAACTACCCTAGGTCCCAATTAGTTTGGATAATTGACTCTCTACTGTATGTGGGCCATAGTGTCAGTGTAATAATCTTCAGCTCATAGTGTAAATTATAGCAACTTAGAAGAACTTGTATTTCTATGAAATGTGTTATGATCTCATTTATAATGCCTGATATAAATGCATCATTTGTTGTATTGAAGTATAGTCCTGTAAAACATTGTTTTAAAATGATCGATGAAAAAAAAACTTTAAACCATAGGAAGCTGTTGCTTTACTTATTCTGGAAGGCAAAAAATAGATAAAAATCTTGACCCCCCCCCTTCCCACTCCACACTAAATATAATGGGTCTATATTATTTCATCAAAACCCCAGTTCTGTGAATACCTATTCATCAACCCCTATTCTGTGAACTACCCTTTTATCAAACACACAACTCAGCAAATGTTTTCCCAGGTAACTAATTTATTAGGCCAACATACTGAGCAATACATGCCACAGTATAACAAACCCACCAAACTGCGGGCTACACCCCACAAACCCTCAATATATGGGACTGTGCCATCCACTTATATATATATATATATATATATATATATATATATATATATATATATATATAAACTCCAAAATTGCACTACAAGTGGGGAAAAGGGGAAATTTCCACATGTTGGCCAACTAACTCAGTGCCCTGAGAAAAAAATTCACTGATCTCAACATTCAATAAAAGGATGTTTGCTGAATAGGGGTCAATGAACAAGTATTTGCTGAATGGGAGTTTTGATACACTAATATAGACCCAAATATAACATATAAATCTTATTTATTTTTTTGAAAGGAATATTGTGCAGGTGCATATAAACATAAAATACAAATTTTTTACCCTTTGTTGACTGGGTTAGTCCCACTAGCCAAGTAGCCTCTTTTCAGGGGAGACCCAAGATGGTATTATACTACTAGGGGATATTTGATCAGGCATCAGGGGAACTTCCCCTACTCATCATAGTTGTGAGTGGGGCCCATTTTTGAGGAACACTTTCTCTTTCCATTCCAGGCACAGAGATGGCCTGGAGAAAAAGGGAGGCAGATGGAGAGAGAGAAGGCAATGGTGGAATGGTGAAAGAAATGGAGGTGAAAGCAAAAATTGGGACCCAAGAATTGTGTGCAGGATTCTAAGGAATGTTTCAAAGAAACCTGTTTGATGGAGATGAGTCAGCAAATGATTTTATGTATACTTAGAACCCTCCAATCAGGATGGTTGTGGGATGGCATCCTTAAACAAATGGTGGTGCAGATTGAGCCAGAAAATGAGGGAGATGTTTCCTGGAGAGACATTGTGGAGAAAATACAAAAGGAGGATGCAGAGACATCCTGAAGAATAGTGGTGAGATGGAAAAGAAAACATTTGCACAGAAGGTAAAAGAAGGCAAAAGTGGAATAGCAGAAAAGAAGGCAGAGAAAAATGAAAAATGGAAGTAAGTGGTATGGATTCAAAGTAAAGGAGACAAAGAAATGGACAGGTATGAAGTGTGGGACAATTTAATTGCTCCTTTGGGTGTAAAAGCATATGAGGTTAGAGCATTTATTTATATTATCAAAGAGACATTTTGTGGCATTATATTTGAGACTGTTTTTTCAATGGAAATTTTTCTTGAAGAATATGAAAAAAGAAAGACTGTACCCCTGGAATCTTTATGTGATAAAAGCATTTAACAGGAAAACAAAAAAGAAGATTTGTGTACAATTTCGAACAGAGGTAGAAAGAGATACTTCAAAAGGACATTTAAAAGCTTTATGCAAAGAAGCATTGGACATTGCAAAAGTTTAGAACAAAAGGGGTTTATGGACTGCTGGCTGGGACTGTAATATTGTGTTAAAATAAAAAGAGAAGAAAAAAACTATACATATACCAAACATGATAAATGTGAGGGGGAACAGGGGTGTTGTAAAATACTGGGGACAACCCAAAACATGTTTTTTTTTGTTGTTGTTATTGAAAAGAAGGACATTTGATAAGTAACTGTGATAAACAAAAATGTTATATTTGTGGGAAAATTATTTATTATTATTTATTGACATTTGTTGACCAGGAAAGTCCACTGGGTCAGAAACCCATTTTCAGTGGAGGCCTGGGGAGAAAAGCTCCAGATACAAATACAAAAATTGAATACATAAATAATATTCAAATAGTATAGACAAAGTTCAGAGGTTTAGTACAAACTACATTGGGAGTTATATATATAATAACATGCAATAAATTGACAAAAATCATTCAGATAGTAGATTACTTCAAGGTAGGCATTTTTTAACTAAGCTAGGCAGTTCTAGAGGTAGAACTGGGAGTAAAGAGTGATATAAAGTAAAATTAGAGTTTTTTAAACTGACATGGCATTTTTAAGGTTTTGTAAGAAGATGTAACTTGAAGGAAGGAAAAAGTGGGGGATTAACTTTGTTTATGGTGGCTTGGGATACAATACAAAAAATGTGACTTGAAATGTTATAAATATAACAAAATGGGCATTTATAGATGGATTGCAAAAACGAAAACAAGAATGAGGAAAAAGAAAGCAAAGAAAATGAGCAAAGAGAAGACATTTTAGAAGTAGTAGAAATAGAAGAAATATTAGATGAGAAAAGATAATAAAAAGGACATAGAAGAAGGTTCTGAAATAAGTGATGAAGAATATATAAATTGGGAGGTGGTAAAAGGCAGAAAAGAAAAAAATTAAAGGGCTAAGTACAAAAGAAAAAAGAAAGGAAATGTATGAAAAAGAACATATACAGCTAAAGATTGGGGCTTGGTATAATGGTTAAGGTGTTTGACTCACAGGCACAAGGTACAGTATTTCTAATGAAAAGTGAAAATTAAAATTTTAGAGTGATTTTTTATAAATGTGAATAGAATTAACAATATAATAAGAACAGTAAGAATTGTGGAGTGCTGTAATGCATGTGATGTAGATATAATTATATTAGAAGACATGCTTTTAGCAAATGAAGGAAGATTACAAACAGAGAAACTATGGTGAGAAAATATAATCTCAAATTTGAGAAAAGAGATGTTCTGGAATGGCCATATTCTGTAGAAATACAATAAAATATTAGATGTAACTTTAGAAAAAATGGGAAGATTAACCACTGTAGATTTAAAATGGAAAGAACAATTCTATAGAATTATAACATTATATGCTGATACTTATTGTAAATAAAGGGAAAGCATATTTCATCAGATTTTATACTATGTAGGGATAAACACGAACATTATAATAACAGGATATTGTAATTGTGATTTAAGAGGCAAGCATAAAAAGAAAGGAAATGATATAAGAAAAGTGTTAGGAGTTATAAGATGTGGTAAGTTAAAACTTTGGGACAAAAATTCATGGGCTTACAATAGGGCTATGTGTAGAACTGAAATAGATTATTTCATGGTATCAGAAGGGAAGGTTTAGTTATAGGAGAAGGGGAGGTAGTTAAAACAGGACTTCTTGATCTTGTAATATGGCTAGAGATAAAGGAAAACAAGAAATATATAAAAATAGGCAACAGAATAAAAAGGCTAGATGAGAAAGCATCGACTGAAGAAGGAAAGAGATTAGTAATACAGTTATGGAAAGATCATATTACTATGAGAACATTTTATAAAAACTGGAATGAATGATAGGTGATATTTAAGGAAAATATACTGTAAATAATATTTTTACAGTGATAATATGATGTGAGAAAAGTAAGGAAAGAAAATGTAAAAGGACATATAATAATGCACTGGAATATTTAGAACATAATGATAGAAAGTACTTTGAAAAATAAAAATAATTACATGAAAGAAATCAAGAAAAAATGCAAGAACTGTTATTTAAGCAAATATATTTTGTACAAGGAAAAAGAGAAGTATCTAGTTACTTAAGCAGATTAGTAAAGGAAGATGGTAGTATAATGAGATAAAAAATGTAAAAGGAGAAATAGAAAGAACTCAGGAAAAGATTATGAATAGTGTAGTACAATATGCACAAGAAATGTTTAAAGAAAAACAGAAGGTAGTTAAAAATGTGGAAATAAAAGGGTTAACAGAAAAAGAGAATAAAGAGTTGGAAAAGGAGATTTCTTTAAATGAGCTAGATAAAATATTAGGACAAGTAAATATAGATTCAACTGCACGCCCAGATGGAAGAGGGTATGAAATGTATCAATATTTAAGGGAATGGTTAAATGAAGGTTTTATGTATTAAAAATTATGTAGTGGAATAATTAAATTCATACAGAAGAAGGAAGATAGAAGACAATTATAAAACTGGAGACTGATTAGTATTGAATAATAATGATTATAAGATCGTTACAAAAATAATACAAACAAGATTTGAAACTTAAATAGAAAATATTATGGAAGATAGCATATATAGTATAACAAGAAAGGTTTATCAAGATTTAATAATGATAGAGAAATTGTGGATGATATTATGAACAGTAAATAAGCAAAAATCATGATAGGGACCTTAATAAGGCATTGACCCAATTGGACATTAAATCTTATCGGTAATGAAACAATATAATATAAGTGAGATAGTTAGGAAATTATGTATGTCATTGTTTGATAATAATAAAGTAAAAATACTTGTAAATGGCTGGTTAAGTCAAGAGCTCATATGAGGAGTGGTATAAGACAGGGGTGTCCAATAAGCTGTATACTCTGCATTAGTTATGAATATGATAGTATGTGAAATAAATTACAAAATGAAGGAGGCAGGGTATATGACACCTGAAAGGTTAAGAATTGCAATTCTGTTAATATAGGCAGATGACATTATAATAATTAAAAAAGAAAATTTGGATAAATGAAGTAATAATTTGCAGAAATTAATATATACAGATGGCAGGGATGGCTTTAAATAAAGAGAAAATTAAAGGTTTAGGTGATGTTAAGATCAGGGATATATATTTTACAATTAATTAAATTTCTGTGTTAGGTATAAAATTAGGGAATAAAGATGTAGGTATAATTTAATGGGGAAAAACAATATAAGAAATAAAGAAAACCTGTCTTTTCTGGAGAACATATAAATTATCATTTAGAAAAAAGGGTTATTTAATAAATTTAGTACTAATGGGAAAAATAGCATACTTAGCAAGTACATTTATGCTGACAATATTATTTGAAAAGGAATTATTGCAGATAATTCTTCATTTATATGGAGTTCTAGATTAAACCAGTAAAATAATAGCTTTGTATGTAAATAAAGAAGAAGGAGGGTTAGGGTTAATTAACCCAGTGGTATATGCTGTTTCATCAAAATCGTATAAAGTGTTAAAGCAGATACATTAAAAAGATAACAGATTAGTAGTAAAACTGTATAAACATAAGTATGATACATTTTGGAGTAAGGTAAAAAAGATTAAAAGAGAAAAGAGTGTATACATGAAGAAATAAAATGTTACCAAGAAAAAATATTTTTGTGGAAAATAAAAATTGATGATACAGAAAAAGATAGAAAAGTATGGTATAAGAATGTAATGATAAAACATTACTATGTAAAATCATGGGAAATCTAACAGATGAAAAAAATTAAAGCAATCAAAATAAGAAGCAAATGGTATAATCAGAAAGTAGAATGTCAAGATTTTTTTGTAAAGACTGATAATAGATAAATTGCCAATAAAAGGAAATATGCCATATACTGTAAAATGAAAGTAATAGAATATGTTTAAATTGTCAAGAAATGTAAAAGGGCAAAAAATTACAGGGGAAAACTATGTAAAGAAGATTTTTTTGAAGACATAAAAAAGTGGATAAAATAAACATGGATATGATTAAATATGAATATTATAAGAATAGAAGTAAAGAATATGTTAAAAGAATAGAGAAAAAAATATTTTATATTATATGAGTAATATGAAATGAAAGAATAAATGAAATTATGTTTAGTGGTAAATGGATTTTAGCAACAATATTAAGTAAAAAATCAGATGGTGGTTTTGGATTAAAAAGAGTGGGAGTCTAATAGGGATGCACATTTAATATGATTGTAAAGAAAATTATGAATATGTGTAAACAGAATTGTATGTTTATATATTTGTGCACATATAAATATTTATAAATATGCAAATATTTTGTAAATAATAGGTATTTTGTATACAAATATAGGACTCCTACTCTTTATGTTGGTTCCAGTTTTTTGGTTGCTGAATGTGCAAAAAGATTATGGCTACTAGTTTAGCTGGTACAGAAGTAAACCCTACTGCTGCAATGCAACCTTCTATGATTTCTAAAAACACTGACTTACAAATTATGGTTGTGGAAGAGGATGGTATTTCTGATTCTACATTGGTTAAGATGTTTGATGAACTGGAACTTCTAGATACCTGAGCACTTGCTTGGAGTAAAGCTGTCAGTCATTGTGCTTCTTTCACTTATGTTTCTGCTTCAGAAGATTTACAACCTGCTTTGTGTGCTACACCAGTGTATGTAGCTGAAGAAAAAAAGACTTATACAGTGGTGGTTGCTAACAGATATACTGATTTAGCTGCAGCTTCTTGTTTGACTAAATATTCTTCCTTGGGTAGTGTTTGAGTGCTTCAGTCTTGTAATAAGTTTCTGATATGGCATCTGGTTGTATGAATTTCAAGGATGCACAGTCATTGGATAGATATTTTCTCTTTGATTTTTTTGTTGGCTCCTGAGGAATTATCAAAGGATACTGTTCGTGCCTTAAATCATTTAGGTTTAGAGACTTTTGCTAATTTGATTTTGGAAATTTATTACATTGCTCATTCTTTTTTAGCCACTGTTCATGCTAAACAAATGTGTTTTCTTTGGAACAAGTTTATGTTTCAGACTAAAAATGTTAATACAAAATTTGAAGCATATAGATATATATTATGAAGACATTTCTCTTTTTATTTGTTTGTTTGTTTGTTTGTTTGTTTTGGTCATGTTTGTGCATCTGTCTATGATCTTCAGCCTGAGATGGATGATAGGTTTATTTGGGCTGGTGGTTTTGAGTTTTGGTCTATGTTTAAAACTGAGCAGTTCCAATTAAAGCATTTGCTGAGTGTGGTGTATATTAAGGGTATGGTGAATATTAAGGGTATTAAGTGTTCAGAGCAGTATACTGGCCAACAGAAGTCTTACTTTGATTGTGGAGATTTTGGAAATCGTTTGTATAATTCCCTAAAAGTAAATATTCTGCATGAGGGTGACAAAAATGTTACAACTCTGAATTCACTTCTATGCGCGATTGGCCCTTTTGTTCCTTCTCTGTCAAAGTCTGACAATAGTGATGTATTGCATGACAAAAATACTGTTATCTAGAAGAATGCTGTGTTAGTAGAGGGAGGAATACTGATAAATATGCTACAGTGGAATTTAATTCTGTGGAAAAAGATATTGAGAATAGTGAGACAAAATTTTCTAAAAGCAATACTGGAGTGCATTCTATGAAACATATCTCTTCTATAGGTATTGGAGTGAAACAATGTAGGAGAAAAATAATGTCTCAGCCTTAGATGGGTATCCTTTCATTAGGTAAAGGTTGAGTTTTGTAGTCTTATCTCACAATGTAAACAGTATTATTAATGATGTCAGAAGATTGTTTTGAGATAGCGTAACTATTTTTTATTTATTTATTTATATTTGTTGACCGGTAGTGTCCGACTGGATGTAGGTCCATTTTCAGTGGAGGCCCGGGGAGAAAAGCTCCACAGTTAAAATATTTTAAAGCTGATATCATTTGTTTATTGTATGTCCGTTAATTGTTGCCTACATTTTCAGTTTGAGCAAATACGGAGGAATAGAATTTATTGGAAATTGGGTCCTGAGACATGTTTAGGGATTGGTACCGTAATTAAAAGTCACTTAATAACAGTGATGGATGTGCTCATTGATAGTATTGGTAGATTAATATATACTGATTTGAAATTTTTTTCTAATATTTGTAGGTTGATTGCATTATATGCTCCTACTACTTGTAAGTCATACAGTGTTTTCTTTTCTATTTTGCATCCTTTTATAACTGTTTATTTACACATTGTCATCAGAGAGTTTAATTATAATTTATGAGGTTCTAGGGCCTCTAGTGATGTCTAGATTTTACATCAAGTTATGCCTCAGCGATTGTTAACTGCTGGAAAAAAGACTATTTACTTATCAGTGTAGTCAATTTCAGATGGAAATTGTTTATTTTATTCATTTGGCTTGAGAGAATCTGCATTTGGCAGTATAGCTGATAATTTTCTAATCATTTAGGTGTACTGGCTACTTTTGGTAATTTTTGTAATATATTGTTATGCAGGAAAGGAGTTAAGTGCTGGACTGGTGTATTTAAGTAATTGTCCTTATTTTTTCAAACTTTTTAAATTGTTTTTGGAATGATCTTTCTCTGATTTTTTTTTTAGCATAAAAAATTGATAGTTGTTCTTAAAAACCAAGTATAAGCAAGACTTTCTTCTTTGTGAGAAACTTTATTTTTGGCTTTTAAAGTGTTCTTATCAAAAGGTACTTGTTTCATAAAATTATTTGATTGATAGTAATAATAAACAATGTTTTCAGGTTGTGCAAGACCTTTATGCAGAAAATTATGTGGATTGTGCATATGTTAAAGAGGCAAGCATATACTATGTCTCCTTTTCTTGGGGAAATCTTTGTATATGAAAGAAGAATACATATCCTTTTCCAGTGACTTCTTCTAATAATTTCATTTCCTCTTTGCCTATTAAGCTACATAGAGGATTATGTTAAATAGGTATGTAAAAGTGTCTAGTCTTGCATATTCTTGGAATATTCCTGCTTTTTTCTACTGAACTACTTGAACAGCTGCAATGCTCTATTTCCATGGAAGAATGAATTGGTGTTTTGCTACATCCTAATATACACAGTGCTACTGGTAAAGCTTTAAGGTAAGTACACAAAGATTGTTTTTAGAAGTATTGAATTTGTGGTTGATGGAAAGTATTTTGAACAGTGCAGTTTGTGAAGACGTATAACATTTTGTGTGGAAGAAGAAAGGTAACAATGTGGATATCAATAACTGCAGACCTTAAACTGTTTGGAATTCTGACTGTAGGATTCTTAAGAAGACTGTATTCTTGGACTCGATTGGGTATTATGTACTGCTCTTAATGGTCATGTTTTTGGTGTAGTTGGAAAATGTTTTTAAGATTTATTATTATTTTTGAGGGAGGTGGTTCATAGTATCCAGACTGGTTTAGATGTGTGTAGATTTTTATCCTATGATATGGAAAATGCCTTTGACATGTTTTTACATGGTCAGGTTTGGTAATTTCTTGCAGCCAAAGGTACAAAGGGAAGATTCTTAGATTTTTTTAACTCTATATATATATATATATATATATATATATATATATATATATATATTATGTCAACAGTACATGTCATGACTAATGGGTGGGTTGACAAACCCATTTCTATATATTGTGAAATGAAGCAAAGATGCCATTAAAGTGGTTATATTTTTACGATTCTTAGGAATGCTGTTATTCATGTGGCAACATCTTTTCATGTTGATGCGTGTTGGTATTGGACACCAGGTGTATGATTACCTTTATTTTATTTCTATGGTGATGATGTGTTAATTATTACTAAGACTCTAAGGGATAACTCTTCTCAATTCTTGCAATATTTTTTGGCTTTGCTAGGCTTGATTATTAATCAGGATAATCTACTTCCACGGTGGTGCAGCGGTAGCATTATTGCCTCACAGCAAGAGGTTCTCCCATTCGATTCTCGGCTTGGGTTGGGAGTGCCTTCTGTGTGGAGTCTGCATGTCCTCCCGCGTCAAGTATGCTCAAAGACATGCATTGAATGGGCATGCCTTCGTTGAAGGTTGGGCATCGGGCTGGCAACTCAACACCATAAAAAAGAAAACAACTGTCAATCATTAGCGGACTGGAGTTTCACTGTGGCGACCCCTAACCGGGAAAAGCCGAAAGACAAACAACAACAAATGTAAAGGGTTTGGTAAAATGAATAATTTCCATGGTCTTCTTTTTTCTAATTCAGAGTTTGAATTTATGGGAGTACAATTTTGTGACAATGATGTAGTGCTTTTTCATTGGTGTAGCTTGTTTCAGCAGATTCAATCTAAATGCCATTATTGGGCTACTTTTCTATTATCCTGTTTTAAAAAGATATATTTGCTGAATATTGTTACTATGGGAAAGCTGCTATATTATTGGTCAGTTTATGTTTTACCATCTAGTTTAGAGAAGTCTTTAATATTCTTTTTCATTGTATTTGCAAGTCAGAATTGGATCCTATTAGGACTGGTTATATTTTATGAGCAAAAAACAAGGATGGAGGTCTAGGTTTAATTACTCCCATTGTACTTTTATGTTCTGTACAAATGTTCTTTGTCCTTTTTTGGTGGTTTTGTCACACACATCTTTTTTAGTATCTTTATTTCCTTCTAAATATGACATTTTTTGGTCTTGGGGGACTCAGAAAATGTTGTAATATTTCAGATTTGAATTTTTAACCAAACCTGTCAGATGCCTTTATACAAGGCAAACTATTTAAATACGTTTATAGCTAATGATATTCTGTCTCTTTTACAGAAAAAAATAATAAATTAAGAAAGCACATCCAATTACCAAAGACTTTTATAGTAACCACTAAAACCTCTAATTCACCTACATGAATGTATTTTCTGCATCTGCTTTGCTGTATTCCTGTTTTTACAGAGCTTTTCTAAATATTCTATATCTAGAGGGTGCAATACAAGTCCTCAAATGTCAACACTGACAACAAATTCAGTAAGATACCTCAGTGAGAATACATATGTATACTGTACATTGTTGGCTTTACTCTTTGTTCAAGGAAATGTTTACATGGTAGTGTTGCATTTTATTAGACAAGTGTGTTCAGCCATTCCTTTCCAACTTTTCACAAGTGTATATTTTCTAAGCATTACTTATTACTTCCTGAAGTATCTTTTATAAGGGGGAAAAACTTTACAAGTATGTCTTTTCATGACTTTGCTCACTGCTTTCTGAAGTAACATTTATAAAGACAAACAATCTATTTGGAGGCACAGCAGCCCTCTTCCAGGCAGGAGATATTGTGCCTATGCTTATAATAATAAACTGTGAGGTAAGTGCACCTGGAGTGAAATAAAGCTGGCTCATTGCAGTGACTCTTCAGTAAATGAAATTCTCAAACCCAAGCTAGTGACCAAGCAGATTGGAAAGTTGACATTCATTAATACTCAGTTGACAGCACTGTTTCCATTCCAGTGCTTCTGCTGAATGTTCTAACTTCTATATTCAGCAGACTTGCCTGTACTGGTCAATGGATTTTATGTAAGTTAGCAGATGAATCGCTTGATTTGTTGAAACTGCAACAAATAACAAGTAGCACAGACCATATGAGTTACCTTTCAGACTCCTAAGCACTGTGTTGGCAGACTCCTTGAATGGCAATAGTAGACATGTTAAAAGACTGGAAATCCTCCTTGTACAATAAGGGAGGCATAACAAATTCTGGAGATCTTAACTATACACCTGTTAGCTTACAACATTGGTAAGAAAAGTTAAGGAGAGAAATCTGAGGGGAGGTCTGGTAGCATTTCTTGAGGACAACAATCTCCTTACAGCAACAAGCACATGTTCATGACCAGAAAGAGCTTCAGCCAAATGTGTTCTTGTATTTTAACTAGGTTACAGGTGAACTTGACTGGTAGAACCAGTAAATGCAGTCTACCTGTGTTTCAGTTTGGTCTTTGACTTGGCCCCACACAGAAGGCTAAAGGGAAAAACTAGAGGAATAGGGAGTAATACCAGAGGAATTGGATTGCTACATGGTTGAATGGTAGGGCACAGAGAGTTGTGATGAGGGAGATAATGCTAGAAATTAGGAAAATAACTAGCAAGGTAACACAGGGGTCTGTCCTGGGTATAGTACTCGTCAGCGTTCTTGTCTCAGACATATCTGTGGTAATGTAGAGCAGGATCAAACTCTGCTGATGACACAAAGACAGGTGCAGAAGTGGTGGATGAGGGAAAGACAATAGTGAATGTGGGCAAAAAGGTGGCAGTTGATTTTTAGTGCTAACAAATGCAAAGTATTGCACTTACATCTTAACAACCCTGGTGGAAAGTATTAGTTGCTGGAAGTGAAACTAAGGGCAACATAGCAGGAAACAAAATGTAGGGATACTGATTGTGTGTGGTTTGGACCACTGTAGGCAAAGTGGGAAGAAAGCAAACAGAGTTACGGAATGTATCCTCAATGGGATCTATTCCAGAGGCAAAGAGGTAAAATTTCTTCTCTACAAGACCTTCACCAGAACACACCCTCAGTACTGCATGCAGTTATGGAGGTCATATACCGTAAATGGTATCACAGTGCTGAAAGGAGTCCAAACAAAAACCACCAGAAAGACCTGTGGGATGAAGCAGGAATATGATGAGGCACTAGATGACTTAGTGCTCTTTTTACTTGAGACAAGAAGAGGCATATACTGGTGTACAGGATCATGCAAAAGAGATGTGAAAGGGTGATTCTGAACATGAAGGACAGAAAGGGAAGGAGGTGGCACAGCCAGCAAAGTGTAGGGGATAACAACTACCTGGATCTCTAAAAGTACTTTTTCACAGAGAGGGTTGTGGACCCATGCAAATGGACTATTGAAATGATAAGTGGAAAGAGTATTCATGGAAGCATTCAAAAGGGTATGTGATAACCTATGAACCTATAAGTGGGAAAATGTTCAGTGAAAATAAGGATGGAGAGGGATTAGAAAGTTAAATGCAATTACAGGGCAGATTAAATAGGGATGATGTCTCGTTCGGCTGTCAAGCAAATCTAATGTTATATAACAAAGTAAGAATAAGCTACCAGGTGTCAAGAATGAGTGATGTGTGGTGCAAAATGATCAATGATTATGCAGTTTTAGAATACATGAGGTCTATTTGCTTTGAGAAGACTTAGAACACTTTAGGAGAAAAGGCAGTCTTAAGGACATTCAATAAAACGGAAGTAACACAATCAGAAATAATACAGCAGCTTTGAATGAAAACTTATTTTGTCCAAGGTGCTGGGATTTTGTTTAGCATTTGCTGAACTGAAAGTAATTCATTCTGAGCTGTTAAGTCAATGAGGTTTTACAGTAGCACTAGGATTGTGGAGAAAATGTAATTGATACACATAGGTTCATAGGTTCATAGGTTCATACTAGGCTATCTGCCCAAGGGCATTTACAAGCCTAGCCCATAGTTATGTGGCTTTCGCCACCCCTTTAGTTTGAATAAAAACTATGCCTATCATTTTGCTGTGCCTCTGTCAAGCAGTGACACTGAAGTAATCCCTGGGATATATCTGCGATCTCCCATCCATTGGTCAAGATTCCTCTTGAACAAGACCAGTGAGGTGCTCTGCCTCACATGTACCGGGATTTTATTCCACAGCATAGGGAGTCTCTGGGTGATGAATCTGTCCCTCCAGCACGTTCTATTTATAACCGTGTCAAGGTTTAAGTCTCCGCCCTTGTGGTTCTGAGGGATCTAGATTTTTGAGGTGAAGCATATTCATCAAATCTGGGTCTGACATGGCCTTATATGTCAGGCACAGGTCACCTCTGAGCAAGCGGTATGAGACTGAATAGAGCTGGAGTTCTTTCAGTCGGGCAGCATAAGACATATTTTTGAGACCCTTTATCCTTTGGTGAGGAACTTTTGGGGCCTTTCAAGCTGCAGCAGGTGTCTGGTCAGATACATTTCCGAATGGGCATTGTACTCAATCATAGGTCTAATGAGTGATGAGTACAGGGGGACGATGACCTCCCTTGATCTAGATGTGAATCCCTTCATGATCAGGTGGGTGATATAGAAGGTTTTCCTAACTACTTTAGCAACATGAGTGTCAAACGAAAGGCTACTGTCAACCTGGGTCCCCAGATCCCTGATGACTTTCTGTGCTCAGTGGATTGCCACCTATATGGTAGCTAGGGTAACCTTGTTTGTCCCGAAGGCTATGACTATGCAGTTTTTGGCGCTTAACTTCAGGCCATGGCTCTGGCACCAGTTATCCATTCCGGTGAGGCCCTTCTGGAGGATATCTGTGTCAGATGTGTTTTCGACTATGGCCCAGTTTGCAGTCATCTGCAAACTTTGTCAGCCATAACCCTCCTGTGTTTACTTGTACTTCAGAAAAGTAGATGCCGAACAAGAGTGGACCCAGGACTGAGCCCTGTGGGACACCACTTGTGACAGGCTTTCAGTCTGACATGGCTCCAGCAACTCTGACCCTGTGGGTTCTGTCACTTAGCCAGTTTGCAACCCATCTTGTGATGTATGGGTTTACATTCAAGCTGATGAGTTTTTCGATGATACCTGAGTGGGGTATTGTGTCAAGGCCTTTGCCAGGTCGAGGTAGGCTGTATAGACTGCCTTTCCTCATCAATGGCCTTGGTGACTGTCTCAAAAAGTCAACCAAGTTTAAGAGGCAGGATCTGCCTTTGACAAAGCCAAACTGGGTTGGATCCAAAGTCTGCAAGTTCCCTATGTCTTTATTTATGAGTTCCATTATGATCCTCTCCATGGCTTTGCAGAGAAGGCTTGTCAAGCTAATGGGGCGGTAATTTCCAGGGTCTGTGGAGGCACCGCCTTATGAAGTGGGACCACAGTCACCGTGGCGCCACTCCTTGGGTACGTATCCTGAGGTGAGGCTAAGATTAAACAGCTGTCCTAACTGTGGGTTTAATTCCTCGCTGAGTTTGTGAAGCACACAGCCGGGACACCATCCGTCCCATGGATGCTGTGTTTTTGCCTTAGTGAGGGCAGTTCTCACCTGGGCGTTGGAGGTGTTTGGGGCTACAATCCTCTGGAATAGATATCTCTCCTTTGGGGAGGGGAGAAGTTTGCACTGAACCTGTCAGCCAGTATGTTGGCAATGTGTGTAGGTTCAGTAATTTTCACATCATTTTGAACTAATTCTGAGCATATTTGGGAGTTTCCTCCTAGGTTTCTAACATAGCTAAAGAAGGCCTTATGATTGTCTTTAGAGTCCTTGGCGATTTTTCTCTCAAAATTTGCCTTGGATGATTTTATGAGAGCTCTTAGTTTTTACTTATAATGATCAAAGGTGTCTTACCTTTCAAGGATTTTGCTCTATCTTGTAGTAGCTTCCTCCTTTTGTTGTAGAGCTTGTTTATGGCTGGGGTCCACCAGACTGGACGCTTGCCTTTGGTACAGAGAGTCTTAGTTTTGTTTGGGATTGCCTGATCCATGCAGTCCTGTAGGTGCTGGTAGAAGGCATTTGTAAGTGATTCAGCGGTTTGAGTAATGTTTACCACTGGCTCAGGGGCCTTAAAGGAGACCACACTAGTTTTTAGAAGTGTGAAATCGGCTTTTGAGAAGTTTTTCACTGTGGTCTTTTTGTTTCAGGTGGGGCGGATGAGGACCTCCAGCGAGATTATTAGTTTATGATCTGATCTCACCAGTGAGGGGTATACTTCGGTGTTGAACATTTTGATCCCATGTTCGTGATGATGAGATCAAGTATGTTTTCTCCTCTTGTGGGGATGGTGACTAGTTGTTCCATGGCATTTGAGTTTATGAACTCCAGGAATCTTTGGGTTAGAGTGTTCGGGCTTGAGTAGTGTTCCCAGTCTATATTAGGGTAGTTGAAGTCACCTAGCATGATGGTGTTTGGAGATACATTTATCCCCTCCAATGTTTTCAGGAAGGCCATGTGAGGTTCCTGAGTTTGAGAGGGTGGCCTGTAACATGCTACAAATTGCAGAGCAGTCTTGCCTATGGTTAATTGCACCTGGATGGTCTCTGATGCATCGTGCGTTGCCACCAACCTTGAGGTGTGGGTGTCCTTTATGAATATGGACACCCTCCTTTCTTGGTGTTGTCCGGATTTTGGGGCCGGAATGCATGATATGAGGTGAAACCTGTTAGTGCTGGGGTGCTCTCAGGAGCCTTGAACCAGGTTTCTGTCACAGCACAGACATCGATGTTCTCCATATTGAGAAGGGCCTCGAGGTGCATCTTGAGATTGAGACTTCTGGCATTGAGCAGCATTACCCTTAGTTTTTTTCCTTTTGGTGTTCTAGGGTGGTAGGTTTAGAATTTGAGCCTTGCCTAAAAAGGCACTATGGGGGTGGCAAGAGCCTTTGCCAATATCCGAAGCCCAGGGTGACAGGTGCAAGCCGTCCCTTGAAGCAGTGTGGCTTGTCCAGCATGTCATCCCAGGCAGACAGACATTGATCCCTTTGAATGACACCAGAATTTAAGCCAATTATTAAAGCTGATCATCTTATCACTGTATTGTGGCATCATTCTAGGTGAAGGTAGGATACTGCTCAAGGTCAGGGTCATACCTGCCTGGGCTACATAATCAGAGAGCTCCTTGATGTCCCTTTTCATGTAGTCCAAGGAGGTACATCTCAGGTCGTTGACACCAGCGTGGACAATGACTGAGTCGTACTTGTACCTGCTGTTGAGAGACCTGAGTGTTTGCGTTATGTGGCGGATTCTAGCACCTGACAGGCAGCTTACTGTGACCTTCTCCTTACTCAGTCTGGTGAGCGGGACGTTGGTGTGTCTGACTATGGAATCACCAATGACAAGTGTGTCTGGCATTTTGTTTGGCCTTAAGGGCTGTGACTGTTTGACACTCTGACTGTGTGGTCTATGTGTTGCATGTGTTGGGTCGTGAGGTGGTAGTTGTTTGGGTGTCTGCTTTGGTGGCCTCTGTTGTTTTGGTAAATTTTTGATCAGAGTCTCCGAGTATGTCTTTGTGTGAGTATGTGTATGATTTGAAGTTCTGATGGTACCATGTGTGACTGGGTATGTATTGTATGTGGTTACCTTCTCCTCCTGTCTGGTCTTGCCAGTCCTATGTTGAGAGAGCTCAGCCTCCAGTTTGGCCGTATAGTTGCATCTCTCGCATGTATTTGTGTTTTGTGGGAGAAGGAGAGGATTGTCTGTGTACATGAGGCAATTGTAACATTGCCTCAATATTCCCAGGTTCACCAGTTGAGCTGGAGAGGACACTAGCAACTGATCCCTCGACATACTAGAAGTAGTAGATAAAGAGACTTTCAAAGGACTCCGGGGGAAGTGAGTTTTAGGCTGGTGGGGTACTATCTATAATAAGAGTGCTTTATCAAGGTGCAAGTACTGTAGGAGTAAGTGCTAGGCTTTACAGATAGAGAATAGTCTACTTGGGAATCAAGTAGAGATGAACTTTTCAGTTATAGGATATGCTGGTTAGATCAGCAGTACAGCTCGAGGAAGGTAGTTCTAAGGGAAAATTTGAAGAGTGGAATTTAGATGGCCTGAATAGTTTAACCTTGTTTAACCGCCGCTGCTCTTGTGTGCAACAGTGGAACTCCGCTAAATCGCGCTAACGCTGCTTAGCGTGTTTTATAGCAGGGGGCTGAAGGGAGTTGGAATTGGCCCAAAACGACCAATGGACTACTAGTTTCTGGCTGAAACTTCACCAAATCGGACAAAAAGGCCGCTCAGTGCTCCCCACTCCCACTGGTAAGCAAAGAAACTTCCCTCCTTCCTAATAAGGCAATGGATCAGTAACAGGAACTAAAAACAAAGCCCAGGGATCAGCAACTCTGAAACTGGACTACTCTAGTTCAGTAAGGTGGGAAAACAAGAGATTTTTTGTTTTTTACAGAGACAAGGAAAAACAGACAGTAAATGCTATAAATGCTGTAAATCGCTAGCGACTTTAGTGTGTAGCCTACAGAAACAATTTGCAACAATTAGTAACTTAAAGTGCAATAAACAGTGTAAAATGCAGAAATCACTTAAAGTAGCAGTAAAACAGGCGAAATGCAGTCGCTAGCTTAATAACAGTGGGAAAGCCACAAAAATACTTATATCTGGTAGAAAGTCACTCTTTAGCTCTCTGCTGCTTGGATCACTCTGCAGGCCACCACGAGGATCTGTGCTGAGTTGGTACAAGCTGGAAAACGCGCTTAGCGTGTTTTATAGCAGGGGCTGAAAGGAGCTAGAATTGGCCCAAAACGACCAATGGACTACTAGTTTCTGGCTGAAACTTCACCAAATCGGACAAAAGGCTGCTCAGTGCTTCCCACTCCCACTGGTAAGCAAAGAAACTTCCTCCTTCCTAATAAGGCAATGGATCAGTAACAGGAACTAAAAACAAAGCCCAGGGATCAGCAACTCTGAAACTGGACTACTCTAGTTCAGTAAGGCGGGAAAACAAGAGTTTTATTTTGTTTTTTGTTTTACAGAGACAAGGAAAAAACAGACAGTAAATGCTATAAATGCTGTAAATCAGCTAGCGCACTTTAGTGTGTAGCCTACAGAAACAATTTGCAACAATTAGTAACTTAAAGTGCAATAAACAGTGTAAAATGCAGAAATCACTTAAGTAGCAGTAAAACAGGCGAAATGCAGTCGCTAGCTTAATAACAGTGGGAAAGCCACAAAAAATACTTATATCTGGTAGAAAGTCACTCTTTTAGCTCTCTGCTGCTTGGATCACTCTGTAGGCCACCACGAGGATCTGTGCTGAGTTGGTACAAGCTGGAAAACGCGTGTTTAGCGTGTTTTATAGCAGGGGGCTGAAAGGAGCTAGGAATTGGCCCAAAACGACCAATAGACTACTAGTTTCTGGCTGAAACGAAGTCTTTATAAATCTTCTATGGGAACAGTACTAATAACGCAATATATACTGCCACGCAGTAGGATATGAATTAGAGCCAAACATCTGAAGGTCCTGAAAGAAAGTGGGTTCTGTAAAGTTTCACTGAAATTACCACCTAATGTTATTCATACTGCTATCAGTAAAAAGGTATATAGAAAGTTTAAGCTTACCCTAAACTAATCCAATCTATATTTTTTTCAGACAAAATTTATATAGATGTTATGAAAAGAAGAAATGCATGCATGTGCTCTTGGGCTCATTGGTTCTACATGTATCTTAGTCACTCCTGTAAATTAGTTAGTTGTGATATTAAAGTCATACATTATACAAATCCTCAACCAAATGGTGATTATTTAGTATCTTTATGTCATCCTGCATCATTTGGGACAGAACTGTCAGAATTTACTCCTCTCAGTGTGTAACTTACATAGGAGATGTTCAGTTTCCAAACTTATGTAATGTCTAATGACTACTGAGTTTCATCTAATTCCATACTCTAGGGTGAGTGATCAGAGAGAGAGAGAGACTTATGTCATGAAAATAAAAGCAAATGAAATAAAAATAAATGAAATTTGTGGGAACAATGCGTGCAGAATACTGTTCGGTAGTAGTAAGAGTGAGGTTTAAGGGAAAATACAAATTGAGCAACTTACATAATGTTGGAGTGAATAATTGTTAAAAAGAAAGAAAGTATATATCTAGTCTATAATGCATGAATATGTAAACAATGTTAAGATTGTTTTTTATTAATGTATATCAGATTATTTCTTAGGTGATAATTTAATAAAGGTGTTTAAAAAAAGTAATACAAATCAAAATAAATATTCTACAGCATATCCGCGAATATCACAGCCCAGCTAGAACTTTGTCACTATAACTGTAGGAAGAATAGCCAACAAAATTTAATGTATGTCATTCCACAAATCCCAGAGATACAGCTTGGTGGAAAGATCACCGACTTCTGAAATTTTCATTTCCACCTCTTGCTACCTGATTCCCAAATACTCACTAACTTGACACATATGTATTTTAAAGCAAACATATAAGACATAGGCAGTGTTGTCCTTCAACTTCAAAACCGGAATCAGAAAATTACTGTAAGGTGCCAGGAGGCACTAGACACAGAACTGCTACAAAACACAAGTTCATTTCATACCTCATAACCTCTTAGTATAATAAATCTGGACAAAGCAAAAAATAATGGGGACAAAGGCCCAACAATTAGGACAGGTTTAAATACTGGTCTTATAAACTCAAAGTACTAAAATAAAAGATTTTGTGTTAGAATGTATCTTCTGGAGAATATGAAGTCTGAAAATTAAATATCTATCATTACTTAGCCATGATTCCTCAATGATTTTCCAGAAAACCATAAATTTATGAGGAACAGACCAAAAATATGAGGCAAAACTCAAAACATTCTGTGAACATCTGGACAGTTCAGAGCTATGGTTTATTTTTCACTGTAAAATACAAATACTAGCCCACTTAGATTGAAACAAAATTTAGCAGTACTTGTGATTTATTTCTTTTAGCCTCATCCAAATATCTATACTTTGAAATAAGCTATGCAGAAGATATAGCCCTTTGCCAAGCCTGCCCAGCTCTTTGAACTCTTTGTCTGGATTATGAGTAGTCAAATATTGGGTCATATGGGCAAAATATGAGTCAACAATGTGATGGTTAGATAGAAAGCTGAACTATTTTAGAGACATACTAAGTTCACATGATTTCCTGATATGGAAGTCCTAACATTTATTTGCCTCTATGCTGCAAATATAATATCCATGAGAAGAAATTGTGAAGGATGGTTGACCTAAGGCTCTACCTTCTTCCTCCTTAGATAGATGCTGAGCATTCTTTTGGGAGAAGGCAAAAAAGACAGACCAGTAAATGGAATGAATACTCAGTGAGAGGAAAGGTACCTGTAATGGAAGGGTCATGTGGTCCAGATCCAGTAGAAGAAAAAGTTGTATTGCTCCTGTATTTCTCAGGAATATGGATTTTTATCTCTTCTGCCTCCCTTGCCAGTGAGAAGTCAACAGGAAAGCGAGAACATCCAGAATAAATAGCTCTCTGGAGGGTGACTTGTACCTCACACATGTAAGAGCAGTGCAGTGAGAGATGGAGATGTCTGCATTGCACCTGATGTAGGTATCAAACTTTGCTGCTGGGTAATTCTGTGTTTCACCCATTCATCTAACTTCCACCTGGCAAAGAATAGATGTTAAAGGTTTAACAGCCTAATGTATCCAGCAGAAGTCCCAGGGGAGTACGGGGGGGACTGCAGGGGACTATCCAACCATCAGCAGTGAGCCAAATTCTTCTTATGTGGATATGAAGAAAGTGGATACCCAGACCAAAGTACCACTTCACAGATATACCCCAGGGCTCATATCTCACTGCACATTTTAATTGCATCAAAAATGTACCTTACAAGACACCTGCAACAGCTGGAAAGACCACAGAAGTACCTCACCAAGAGGATGACTGGCCTCAAACAGATTCCCTATGCAGCTCGACTGAAGAAACTCCAGCTGTACTCGGTTGCATACCGTCTACTCAGAGGTGATCTCTGCCTGACATACAAGGCCATGTCCAACTCAGAATTGATGGACATGCTCCACCTAAAGAAAACCTTATCCCCTCAAGCCACATGCTCTAGGGATCTAAACCTCACCACAACAATAAATAGGATGTGCTGGAGGGATAGATTCCTGTCCCAGAGACTTCCCATGCTTTGCAACAAGATTCCAATCTACATTAGGCAGAGCTCCTTGCTAACACTCTTCAAAAGAAACCTTGACGAGTGGATGGGAAACAGAAAGTTTACCCCGGGGATTACTTCAGTGGCTCTGCTGGACAGAGGCAGAGGGAACTAATTTAATGGGGTGGTGAAAGCCAACACATTCTGGCTAGGCTTATAAATGCCTTTGGGCAGATAGCCTAGTACCTACCTATGAACCTATGAACCTATAAGATATCCATTTATCATTCAGGTCTAAAACCTGTAAAAATAAAATATATCAGTCCCTGCCATACTTATGGCCAAATTTTTTCTGCAGATTTGTGAAGCAGTATCCCATCCTATTTCTAATGTACTTGCATTATTTTTTGTATTTTTTTCAGTATACTGGCCCATAACAGTCAACATGGAAAGTGCAAAGTTACTACTCCAGTACAGGCACTGGCATGAGTAATGAGAGAAAAATAAGTACAGTAGCATCTCATGTTGGTGTATACATTCCCAGCAAATTTAAGCCATCTGTGGCATAGAAGGATTTAGTCCTGACTACTACACAACAGACATGGGTTCAATTAGTGGCCCACATAATGGAGGGGCTGGCTGGGGGCAGTGGGAGGGCATGACAAGGCAGAGTCTGCTTGCCCCTCTCTGTATGGGGGATGACTGGGAGGGGCTAATATCTAGTGTGGGCTCTGTGTTGAATTTCTACAGGAGAATGTGGATCAACAAAATTGCTTGCTTTCAAGACAGTGACAGGGGATGTTACTCAAATAATCCATAAAACTTTATCATCAGCAAACCAAGAAGCTACATCTGTGACTCTATCATTCAGTTTCATACTAGTTTTACTATGATACTGCTTCATATAAGCTGATAATGTTTCTATAGTGAGGAGAAACAACAAGGGGGATAGAAGGCATCATGGAAGAGTACCCCTTTTGTAAGAGTAATGGCTGTGAAGCATGAACATTAATTATAGCCTGTGTTAAGGGGGCAGAATATAATAATTTATATCTCTCTAAAAATGAGTCCTGGATACCATATGACTGAATACATTTCCATATAAATGCTTGTTCCACTAAATGGAAGGCTTTACTAAAGTCCAGAAAATAAGCCTCACATGATCTTCGAACATTTTTCTGTATTGTATTTAACCACAACCTCCCCAAATCTAGGCCCCCTTGTCAATATTTTAAGAAAACCTTAATGGGAGGGATAAATCAATTTTGGGACAACTCTCTAACCTGTTTTCTAAAATACTGGCTTAAATCTTTGTTTTGGTCTGGAGCAGTGAAATTGGTCTATAACACACAGGAGAAAAAGCGCCCTGCTCTGATTTATGTAAAAAAAAAAAAATCACAATGGAGGCTAAACATGAATAAGAGAGAACATTTTCTTTCATTTCTGAGTAAGTAAAGAAAGTCAAGTTCTTTACTCAATGATTCTAAAGAAACAGTGTATAATTCTCTCAGAATAACATCCATGCCATTAGTTTTACCCTTGGGTAATGTCATAACAAACTTACATATTTCTGCCAATGTTATAGATCATTAAAATATTCAGTGTCATCTATTGAAATATTAGGTAAGACAACAGAGTGTACAAAACTCCTCTTTTGATTTAATGTACTCATGTCCTGAGTGCTATGTACAGATTCATGATGATGTAATCCATACATCTATTTATGTCATAAAAAATATAATGAAAGGACCTCTCTTATCCCTAACTGCTATCATAAATAATTCTTTTCTCTGCTCTGTAATTTTATAGGACAGAGGTTTATTAGAGACAATGTCTTTTTCCGGGAAGAATATCTCTACTGTTACCATTTCTCCATCTGAATTACAAAAGGGGGGGGGGTACAATACCCCTTCTATACTTCCTAAGTAATAGTCAAAGAAAGCATTAATCACCCCCACCCCATTAAACTTAATGTACTGATTTAACACGTCTATATTACGCTGTTGAAAACTCAAACTGTCCACAGCATAATAATCGACACGAAAATGTCGAAACCCCCGAACATCGAACATACACAAAAAAAAAAAAACACCCAAACATAACACAAATTGCTCTATGCAGGGGGGCAAGCCCCCCTGCACCCCCCACGAAGGGGCTGCACCCCTCACACCCCCGCTACTTAAATATACCAACTCCGAAGTCAAAATACATTGCAGTAAATGGAAATCTCCCCTTACGGAGATTTCCATTTACACGAGCGATGACTTTCGCTTTTGACATTTTGGTGCCACCAATATCAGCTTCGATATTGTTGGCCTTCGACAGGGTGAAGTAGACCCGATTTAACAAGTAATAACACACAATCACAACTTCTGGGTAATCTAGACAGCAAATGTAAAAATTATAATGTGAGGCAATTGTATCACAGTTAATGTCCTCAACAAAAGTCAGCAAGTAGCACAGGTGAACTGTAAAGGCATCTGCACATGTTATATTGTTGAACAGCAAAATAGTAAGGAAAGTGGAACTCCAGTAGCAGGAAAAACAGAGAAGTTCCTTAATCGAGGTAGGTAGTATTTACTTACCTGGCCCAATGAGTTCTGTTTACTGTTTATCTGCTTCTCCTTAATATGCCTATCCAAAGTCTCTAGGTCTTCTGGAGAGGGGGCTGGAGTCAAAAATAGAGCATCATTTTCCTTCTCTTCTTGTATTTGAGGTACAGCAAACCTATTAGAGTCATGACTTGAAAATATCTTAGTAAGTCTCCCACAAAGTTCCGATGGAGGAATATGGGTAGCTGATTGAAAAAGTGTTTTTCCCTTAAGTTTCTTCCCTGCTGGCATTTCATTTGGTGAAAATCAAAACCCTCTCGTTGCATGCCTCATACCTCTCACTAGAAGAAGCATCTAACTCACAAACCTCACTCCACAATAATGGATGTCTCTTTCACGATTTAAAAGTGTCTACAAAATTAATTGGCATCCTCTGGGTTATCAAATAAAGTTTGCTGTCCATCCACAGCAACACACAGAGTTGGAGGGAACTGAATTTGACAAGAACAGCCCAGATCTCTGTCCCTACAAAAGATGGGAGCCATAGCTTTAAAAAAGCATTGTTACAACCAGGAGAGAATCTTACTACAGCCCTCTTCATGACCAGATTTCCCTCTAACTCTTCCCCTTTACATAAAATGCTTTCTCATTCATTCTAGTTGAAAAAATGGACAACAAAATTCTTAGGAATATTAGGGGATTTCATTCTTGTAGCTACTCTATGAGCACACTTTATGAAAGAAGATGTTTCAAATTAAAAACCTTCACCAATTCTTTTTTAATAAATTCCATGGAACTGTTGCCCTCCTTACCTTTAGGAAGGCCAGTTATCTGCAAATTGTTCCATTGTTCCTGTTTTCTAAATCATTTATTTTCATCTCCAGCTGATATGACTGTACATCCAAAAAAGAGATTTGCATGCTGTGTGATGACACTATCACTTGCTGTCTTTCTAACTCCTTCTGCTGACTGAAAAGTTTTTCTGAGATCTTCAAAATTGCACCATTTTAAAAGAAAATAAATCGATGCTAAGTCCCAAATCGGCTGAATAAAACTCTTTAATAAAAAATAAAAACATCTGGTGTAAGTGCTTTCAAGGTACAAGCCCTCTTCATCAGAGAGTCACAGGAAACAAAGTATGCAAATTTAAATAAGAAACAGCCAATCAAAAAACTGCAAAAATATATAGACATTTAATTAATAATGATAATGAGACAACAGCAACTTAATGCTTAAAGGGGCGAGTATACAGAAAGGGTTTTAAAAATACTGCTTCATTTAAACCAGGTTCTTTGTCAGCCTGAAAATAAAAAATCCATTTTTGTTCACAAGCTTACGTTCTAACCCTTATGTTGCCTTCCCTCTCACTTTCATCTAACAACTCCAAAACAAAAAATTTAAACATGTGCTGAGAACCTGAAGTTAAAATATGTTTTGCTAAAGCACTCATTTCCTTTTTATTCCTAATATCATGAATATGTTCCTGTATATGTTCCCTAAACATACGATTGGTCTTACCTACATAATAAGCCCCACATATGGTACAAAAACAATAACAGACCAGATTTTTGGATGAACAGTCAGCATAAAAACATAAATCTATGGAATATCGTAACTAAAGATGAACAAAAGTGGCCCCTGTATATATATATATATATATATATATATATATTTACATATATTACAGTGCAGACAAATATATGTACCTAATCTCTGTGATGAGCTACCTTGTATTCATCCATGTCTTTTATAACAAAGATGCCTATTTAAAAGACAAATTATTTTTAAAAGAAAATTGTGCTACATCTGTAATCAACCTTCTGAGTTCATCACTAGCAAGTAAAATATTCCAGTGTTTCTTGATTATATCGGAGACCACCCCTATGTCACTAGAGAAAGTCAACGGAATTCTAGTACTGTTCTTCTTGGAATTAACTGGAGTTTTAGTCTGATAATGAATGTGACTAAAAGGAGCTTTATTTGAAAAATAACGCTTCACCACCATTTTGCTTGCTGCTGGCTTCTTTGAGGTGGACTGTGTCAATCAGAACTGCCCAGATGAGGGTAATAAGAGTATCTATAGCTGCCATAACCTTTTTGGCAACAACACCACTATGCATGCTGTTGGCAGCCATCTTAATTTAACTGTCATGGCAACTTGGCCACAAAGTTTTTTTATTCCACCACTTGTTGTGAAGGCAAACACACAAACATAGTAAGAAATTAAGAAGCAAAACAAAACATAGCATGAACAAAGGTGGTGACATACTTCCACAATCTGTATAAATGAACTAAGATAACTTAAAAGTGATGGTGAAAATGGTGTTGACTCCATGCATGATCCTGTGAGTGACCCTGATGCATATTTATTTATTTTTTGTTTGTTTCCTCTTTAATGAATTTGAAGAATTTTGACTAGTTCAAGAATCTTGATTGTCTTATCACACATTAAAACAGGTCCAGAAAAATGTATAGATTTATTTATATTCTTCAAAACAATTATGAGATTTGTTGTGTTTGGCTTAATCCTTTCTGTAGAACCAAAAGCATTCATAGTATGGAAACTAATAGTGCTTAAAATAGTTTCCAGTGTACACTTTAAGCATTTCAAGTTATTTGGCTGATTGATTGTAACAACATTTATGCAAGTGCGTGTGTGTGTGTGTGTGTGTGTGTGTGTGTGTGTGTGTGTGTGTGTGTGTGTGTGTGTGTGTATATATGTCTGTGGGTATGACTGAGAACATTTACTGCATATGTGTGTATTTTCATGTACATGGATATGAGTGCGAGCATATGTGTGTATATGTGTGTGTGTGTGTGTGTGTGTGTGTGTATATATATATATATATATATATATATATATATATATATATATATGTCTGTGGGTATGACTGAGAACATTTACTGCATATGTGTGTATTTGCATGTACATGGATATTAGTGCGAGCATATGTGTGTGTGTGTGTGTGTGTGTGTGTGTGTGTGTGTGTGTGTGTGTGTGTGTGTGTGTGTGTGTGTGTGTGTGTGTGTCTGTATATACATGTGCATTTGCTCATTTATGCTTCTGTGTGTCTGCGCACATGTGCTGCATGCTTGTATTTTCATTATTAGTATATAAAATCACTATTGGTAAGAGAAATGTGCAATGACTATATCAGAACTGATGTGGTGAAGTCCCATAGAAAATGTATTAAATTAAAGGTCAAGCACATAACACAGTAAGTGAAAAAAATAAGTACTAAAATATTCCAGTGCAAATGTAGGTTCATACATTGTCTTTGTGTGTGTGTGTGTGTGTGTGTGTGTGTGTGTGTGTGTGTGTGTGTGTGTGTGTGTGTGTGTGTGTCTTTGTATATCTGTGTATGTGAATGCTGGACTAAATTTTCAGCATAGCCACCTTAGTAAGTCTGACTTTCTTCCATGTTAATATTGTGACAGAATAAGCACCTGTGCGTGCCCAGAAGAATGTTAGTGAGAGGGCTGCATGAGAGATGGAGAAGGATGGTTTATATTAGTGGGTGGGAGAAGAAGATGACAAACACAAGAGTGAATGATTTTGTTTATTTCGATGAAGACTAATGATAGACTGAACAGCTACCAGGAACTTCACCTGTTGATGGTCATGGTATGTGGATCTGGACATGGTCACTTATTTGACTGAGCTGGGAATGCATGAATGGGGATGAATAAATTTTAATGCCTAACTGTACATGCTGTCACCGTGGCACTGAATACAACAGGCAGACAATGCATAGCACTGGATGATAAGCATACAAGCTATCAACTGTTATTGCATGCAGTGTTATTACTGATGCAGTACCTCTACCAAAAACAACATTTAGTAAGAGTGGAAAGGGTGCACTTCATGGAGTAAGCCTTTGCATCAGTGGACTGATCAGAAGTAGCAAGCGTTTGTCAGAACAAAGTGACACCAGTGCTAGTTAGAGGGCATCTCACATCTGGACAGCCTCCTGAGAAAAATAATTGTTGCTTAAAGTTGATCTTCATGCACATGCTACCATCAACCAGTAGCATGTGCTGATAGGAATGTAGGCCCATTGGCTAGCACGGGCAATAGTAATGAGTTACTATGGCAACATTTTGCTAGAATTCTTTCTGTAGTGCATGCAACAATTTAGAATAAGGCTGATGCACACACCAGAAGTGTGAACATTCATCACTAACACAGGTGGTAACTAATCTTTATGGCTTGAAAATAGCAGTTTGCTTTCTGTTTAGAAAGGCAAGTTGTCTGAGAAAGATACCATAAATGAGATAAATGAAAAAAAACATAGTAGCCTCTACAACAGCAGAAGTAAGAAAGCAAAAATTAAAGTGGGAGGGGGACAAAATGTATTGTTTTACACATTCAGAAAGAGAAAGAGAGAGAGAATAAATAACACTCCTGCATGAAGCTGTTGTAATGAGCATTTATATTAATAATGCTTAAAAAGAAATCAAGTAAAAGTGGAAATGATATGATAAATTTCTGTTCTGTTTAAAAGAAAAGGGGATTTTGGACTATTGTATGCTTTCATCCATATTTCTAGTTCCTTGTTTGAATCATGGCATAAATACAGTACTGCCAAGTAACATAATTTCAATTAATTTTAAACAGAGTTAAAAAGAGTGTTTATGTTGTTTCCAGAAGTATTACAGTAACAGAACCTCCTGAAAAAATGAACACACTTGGTAAACAAAGTAAAACTGATGTATGGAATGGAAACATGGCACTGTGGTGGTCTGTCGTTGTTATGTTCTTACTGAAGATGTCAGCAGGACAACAAGGTATGTAAGCATATAGGTCAGTGATTAGTTCAGTGGCAACGGCCACCATAGGAAATCCAGTGAGACTGTTCATTGCTGGGAAATGTCAACCTTTTGTTGGATTATATGGATTAAGTATAATAAAACAGCCACTGAAATGTTAACGTATGTCTCACCCTGTTAATTTAAATTGTGTTGAAATTGTGATGTGCTGTTTTAATTAAAATTCCTGTTGTACAACAAAGTTATTCATTGAGTATCATCATGTAAGACATAAGCATACTTTTGATATTCAAAAGCTTTTGAAGGGATTCTGTTCATCCCAGTTATTCTGTTTTTTTTTAAGCTAAATACAGTAGCAAGAAGATAAACCAATATGCTAAATACTATAACTGGTTACTCACCTATTCTCTGTCTTCAGTGACACTTCATAAAATGGTGCTTAAACATAATTGATCCAGTCATGAGTAAAGTACTGTCATGCACAAGGACAATGACTTTTCTGGCTTGGATGAGGGATAATGCCTTGATTACATCCCAGGTGACCTGAGTTCAATTTACAGCTTGAGTGCCTAATGGAGCTAGCAGGGGAAAATGGAAGTAAGTTGTCATTGCTGCCTTGCTGACCCTGGGGGAGGGAGGGAGGTATCTTTGGCTCTCCACTTGGGTGACATCTAGAGGGAGCATTAGGTGTTACTCTTATGGAGCATAGGATTGTGGATCACACATTGCCACGATTAATACACACTGCCTAGTGAAGCCAGCATGCAGAAGCACACTTTCTCCCAGCAAGGCAGCATAGATCACAGTAGCTCCTGCAGGGTTGGGGGAATGTTCCTGGGGATGGGCAGTCCATCCCATTAGACCTGGAAGCTTGCCTGTTCCTCACTTCACTATCACTCTTGCTAAAGGGGGAATGAATGGGGTGATGAGACACCCAGACAGGAACAAATAGGGTATAGGTCTTTCACCTAACCTGAATATGTCCGGCAATTACCCCTGGAAAAAATGAGTGGACCAAATGAGTAACGGTAGTGGTGGAGTCACTGGGCAGGTCTAATGAAGGGAAAAAGACAATGTTTCAGATTCATGAATGAGACACTGTCAGGCTAATTAAAGAGAATGATTTTGCAGTCAAGAGGAGAATAGCTTTTTTATGGGTGATATGTTTTCTAGTCTGAATTACCTACTTCTACCTCTGTGACCAGGGATAAGAGATATTTTCATTCACTACTTGTTACTCTCTCTGCTCATCTAACATTCATACTCTTGTAGCTGTTACCAAATATTAAACTTCTACTCCTGTTAGCTCTAAGTGCTGCTAGCAACTGATTGTTAATGTCACCTTTTTTCACCACCATCTGATCAACCACATCATTGATTAATATTACCTTATCTTCTGTGCTGTTGACTACTCATCGCAACCCTTCACAATTGTTTACCATTCATTTCTTCCCCCCTCCAATTGACACTACCTGCTTATATCCACTCACTGCTGCCTGACAGTTACCACAGCCCATTTGATTTCCTGACTTTACTGCTTACCTTTATGATTAGCTGACATTCTTGTTTAACAGTTAATTCTGTGGGGCATTATCTGTCAGACTTTTATGCATGGTACTCTTTAGAGTATGTATTTGGCAGGTACTCCTGACTATGCAGTACCACTGCTATAGCTAGCATCTTTCATCCCTTTATATTTATCATTTGCATGACCCTTACATATTCCGTATGCTATGATGGTTTATTGTATAAATTATCTATTATTTGCACACAGAGGATAACTGATAATCCTCCCCATGATAAGCAATAGTTATGCTCATCTCATGTTTGGCAGTGAAGAGCAATTTCCCTTTATAGCTTACTTCCATTTTACTTACATTTTATTACAGCCTGCCCTTTACTGACTATGAAGCCTTTACACTTCCTCCTTGCTGTCTCGTTGAACTGTTTGTCCTTGCTTTTGCATGACTGCATAACATTTGCGTGATCTCATTTTGTATGGCATACTGTTACTAATGTATGTCTTTTTAACTGTGGTGATGTTTTCAATGGCTCCTTATTGATGAAGGTCCATTTGTTTCCTTCCTGCTAAGTAAGCGGTATCTATAGCAATCCTTATCTAGCCAAAACAGAAAAATTCACATGTATTCTGACAATGTTTTTGTGTTCTTTACTGGGTCCTTGTTGGTGAGTTAAGTGACATCCAACCTTACTACTTGTCCTTTCTGGAAGTGTAGCTCGTTTAGTCAACACCCTGGGTTGATACGGCTCTTAAGTGAAGAAAGAGCAAAATAAAAAAAAAACAAAAAAAAAAAACACTTCTCTGTATTAAGTTAATGACCACACTGCAGTGATCAGCTTATTATAATCACACCCACGAGCCTCGCGTCAGAAAGTAGCTCTTCCATTAAAGAGCAAAAACAGAAAAAAGAAAGAAAACACTTCATTGTAATAGCCCAGTCATTGCACTGATCAGGTTATTACAGTTTACATTCACGCTGCTCATACCTCTCAACTGTCCAGATTTTCAGAGAATGCCCAGATTTTTGCCTCCTATTTTTGGTCTGTTCCTCATATAATTTGTTGTTTTCTGAGAAATCACTGAGGAATAAAGTCACTAAATGACAGGCATTTGAATTTCAGATTTCATTTCCTTCAGAAAATGCATGCCAAGACAAACCTTGCTACGGTAGCAACCTTTTAAGTTTATGAGCAATATTTAAAATCAGTCCCTATTTTTGCACCTTTGTCACCCCATTATTTTGTCCCCAGCAATGAGTACTTACCATTTATATTTGTCTCATGCAAGTATTCATTTTCTTTGCCCTTTGCTGACTTATAATATTTGTGTTTGTTTAGTGGCTTCTGGGCTCAAAGCTGTTCATTGATTACTGCTAAACTATAGTAGTTACATGATATGCCCATTTGTTGGGAAATGACAATGTGTCATTTTTTCATGTATTTGATACAAAAGCAAAAACAATTCTTGCTGCTTCTAGAGAAAGGAATATTGCAGTTTTGTTCACACGAGACAAGTGAGCTGTGAAGGAAGACCTATGTTCAGTTTTTTTTTATAGTCTATGACCCATGCTGTTATTGGTAAAATTGTTTGATTTCAGTGCTTCAGTGCTGCTGAATGATTTTCTCATTTATTTATTTTTGTTTTTGTTTACTTCTTAGTGGACCATGTCTTGCGTCAGAGTACTACATGTCAGAAAGACATCCCTTCTGGAGATTTTGGTTTCTATTTTGATGGTGATGAAATGTTCTATGTGGACCTAGATAGTAAGGAGGTTGTATATAAACTCCCAGAGTTTGAGAAGGTCTTTTCCTTTGAAGCCCAATATGGTCTGCAAGAGCTTGCTGTCTGTTTTTTTAACTTAGATATATACATCAAGAGGTCAAGAGGTATATCCGGTCCAAAAGGTAAGAGGGCATTTGACCACACAGAACTGAAATTATTTGAAGGTTCCAAGACTAAAATCTCTTACTATGAGAGTTACATTTTAACTACATTAACAATTTATTTTTTCATGAATATGCATGTCTGTTTCAACTGTTCTGCCTTTTCTTTCTTTAAGAGTTGCACTTGTTTTGTACCTACTGTGTCATATCTTATTGCTTATTATAGATGACACTATAAGCTTATCTATACCATAGTACTTTTTCCATTAAGGAGGCAAATCATGAACAAATGTATTCTAGCAGCAGACAGATGTATGATATGTTTAACTGTTGTCCCTATATACATTTCTAGCAGGACCTCTCAGTTGTACTTATTTATTATTCGTTAACATGGTAAGTGGAATGATCTTTCATCAGCCCTTTCCAGGTTCATCTCAATAAGGGCAAGGGTAAATAGATATGTACAAATTAATTAGTCAAATAGTATATTTTTGGGTTAGGGGACAATCAGACTATTTATTTTACATTTGTTGACCTGGCTAGTCTATTTGGATATATGTCCATTTTCAGTAGAGGCCCGGGGAGATAAGCTCCGATGAAAATAATAACAAAATCATATACAAATTAAGGTAAACAATGCACAATGCAGGTACATTAGTAAGACATAATCAAGGAGGTCAGAAGTACATAACATAGTGCAAAATAATCAGGTATAAGTAGTATAAAGCACATGCAGTTTCAACACATGATATACAAGTGAGAAGGCAGCTGATTATATACAATTAATTAGTTCAAAAGTATTCACATTAATGTCATTAAGAAGATGTAAGTAATAGTATAGAGAAGGAGAAGGTTTGCTGTTATTAAGATTAGGATGTTGATTACTGAGAAGAAGAGAGTAGGCTGAATGTAGTAAGAAGAGCTAGTTGATCAATCAGGTTCAGTGCAGGAGCACAACCAGTGTGTTTTGAGGAAAAGTTTCAATTTGATTTTGAAAAGTGATACAGAGGGAAGTGAGGAAAGTTCATTGGGGAGAAGGTTCCAGGATTTTCCTACAGTATTAGAGAAGAGAGCATCCCTAGTCCTGTTGTTTGATTTACAAATATTGACAAGAAGTTTATGTGATGATCGTAAGCTCTTGAGATTATTGTAGGGGATGATGACGGTAGATAGTATAGGGGTATTTGTAGGTTGGTAAAGAGTTTTATGGACAATGGTCAGTTGGTGGAATTTAAGCTGATTTTGAAATTCAAGCCATCCTAGCTGTTTTAAATTGTAACAGTGGTGGGTTCTGAAAGGGTTGCCTGTAGCAAATCTGGCTATGTTATTGTAGGAGTTTTCCATTTTATTAAGGTTGTTTTTAGATAGATTAGTGTATATGGGTGAGGCATAGAGGAGAGTAGAGATTAAATGGGTGTGAGTGACAGTTATTCTAGCTGCAGGAGAGAGGAAGGGTTTGATCCTGTAGAGACAGCCTAGTTTTCTACTGACAGTTTTTAGAGTATTGTTGATATGGGTGGTGAAGTTGAGGTTGTTATCTATGGTGATGCCTAGTAGTTTGGTAGTTGGATCTGGGGATATGAGAGTACCATTATTGGATGTGACTGTGAAATCTATAGGGGAGGACTTACACGTAGGAGTAAAAAGGAGTAGTTTAGTTTTTTTTAGGGTTCAGAAGGAGACAGCGCTGTGTAAACCATTGTTCAACTGTGTAACACCTTTTGGGTAAGGCAGTGAAGTGCAGATACTGATGTGGCTGAGCATATAAGTGTGGAATCATCTGCATATTGTATACATGTAGCTTGGGGGATTGCTAGCTGAAGGTCGTTGATAAATATAGAAAACAGGAGAGGTCCTAATATGGACCCTTGGGGGACACCAAGGTTAACGGGCAGGTGAGTAGAAAGAGTATTATGCCAAAGTACAGCCTGTTGTCTGTTATCTAAGTAGGTCTGGAACCATTTTATAGCTAGTGCATCTAGTGACAGGGATTTGAGGATATTTATAAGTATCTGGTGATTTACCATATCAAATTCCTTAGACAGATCTATAAACAGTGCAGAGGAAAGCATACTGAGGTTATGGTTTTTGTTGATACAGTCAGTAAAGGAAAGTAGGGCAGTAGTAGTGCTGTGGGAAGGTCTAAAACCATGTTGACAGCTGGACAGTAAATTGTTTTGGATTAGGTGGTCTAGCAATTGCTTGTGGATACATTTTTCCATGATCTTTGCCAAGGGAGAAAGTATGGCTGTGGGACGGCAATTGGAGAATTCAGTAGACTTCCCACCTTTATGAAGGGGGATAATATGGGAGACTTTCCAGATTTTTGGGATGTGTCCTTCACTGATGGTTCTATTGATAAGAATGGAAATGGGACAGGCAATGGACTTGGCTGCTATCTGTAGATATTCAGCGGATAGTTGGCTGGCTGAAGGAGAGCATGGTTTCAGTTTTAGGAGAAGGGTAAGAATATATGTTGTTTGGATAGGTAGGAAGAGAAATGGAGGGGGTGGGATAGTGTTAGAGTTAGTTAGAGTTAAGTTTTCAGTTGATAACTGACTGGCAAGAGTTTAAATGGCCTCAGTGAAAAAGGTATTAAAGGCATTAGCAGTCTGCTTGGGATTCTCCTGGAATGTGCTTTGTGGGTTTGCTGTGATGGATTGCCCTGGGAGTAGTAATTGGTTAATACTTGCCCAGAACTTTTGTGGTTTGTTATGGTGAGTCTGCTGGAATTGTAGGTAGTAGTTTCTTTTGTCAGACATGATAGCTTTTTTAGTGTTATTTCTCAGTTGTCTGAAGTTTTGTTGGTTTACAGGGTTTTTACTTAAACAATATTTATTCCAGGATTTATTTCTGAGATGGATTTTCTGCTTTGTTTCTTTTGACAGCCATGGGGCAGATTTAATTCTCATTCTGATAGAGCGGGTTGGTGCATGGTGGTCTAGTATGGTTAAGAATTTAAAATTAAAGTAATTAACAGCTTCCTTGTGTGGGAGTTTTTTTAAGGGAGACCAGTTACATGCTCTTAGTTCACTTTGGAAGAGATCGGGGTTAAAGCTTTTCTTGGTTCTGATAGTTCTATAAACGGTTGGAATGGGTAGATTGGTTTTAGGTCTGATTATATAGGTAAGTGAGTGATCACTTATGTCATCAGGGAGGGTTCCAACTTCATATGTTTGGGCATGATTTATTTATGAGAATCCAATCTAAGGTACTTTCCTTCTTATTAGGCTTGTTTATCCTGGTAGGGGAGGTAATCATTTGAATAAATCCAAATAGGTTTATATGGGTGGTAGGGTGGCTACTGCTACAGCTCTTCCAATCAATGTTAAAATCACCTAGGATTATGGTTTCTTGGGGTAAGTTTTGAGATAACCAACATAGGATGTATTCTATGGTGGCAATGTTATTACCAGGAGGAATATAGATGCAGATAATATAAATGGATTTGAATGTGTTGAGTTGAAGCTTGGTAATAAGGATTTCAGTGTTAGAGTCTTGGGGTAGTTTAAAGTCATAGGTAGTAATCTTAATCCAGATTTAAATAGGATAGCTATCCCACCACCCTTTTTGGTTGCTCGGTCAAGTTGTAAGGTATTATAACCGGGTGGGATGACTTCATTGTCTTTAGTTACAGGTTTTAACCAAGTTTCTGTTAGGCAAAGAATGTCAAAGAAGTAGACTTCCAAGAGAGCATGTAGTTGTGCAGCTTTGTTATTTATGCTACGTATATTGAGGTGTGCTAATAAGAGTGAGTTTGGTGGTTTGGTAAGTGAATGCATAGTAGAAGGGGTGGGGTTGAGGAGTTGAGCAGCAGTGTCAGTTGTTGGGCCTGGGTTTGGGTGACTGTCTCCATCTTTTAAACATAGGAGTAGTATTTGCAGTCTAGGATTTGGGAATCTGGTACATGGATGTAGGTATTTTCTGGAATTGGGAGAATTATATTTAATGTGGGCTGTTCTATGGTATTTTGCTTGTAGATAGCTGGGTGTGGATGTTATGTTAAAATGGTTAGTGAAGATAGGTAGAGAAGGAGAGGTAGTTAGCTTATTGGGGTGTGAAGGTATGGATATAATGGGTGTTCATAAAAGGTTAGGAAGTAGGCTAATGTTAAAGGAGTTAGAAGTGTGAGTATGAGTAACATATGTAACAGGGTTGGGGTTGGTAGTTTATACATTTTGAGGGGTGAGTTGTTAGGTTTCAGCTGTAGTCAGGAGGTATAATAGGTGTGGAGAGAGAGAGAGAGGTGGTGGGTGAGATAGGGAGTGGTAATTGAAAGGATGGAATTGGAGTGGTTGGCCAATGGTGAAGGTTTATGTGATAGGTGGGAGTGGGAAGGGGTGTGGTTAGATAGTATAAGATTAGGACCACTGGGGGTGGGTGGGAATTTGGGGTAGAGTAGGAGAGTGGAGTGAGCCCATAGGGCGAACGGAGCATGTAAAAACAAGTAACTGAAGAAATGTCAGCAAAACCAATCTGTGAGCAGCTGTATGGAGGGTAGGAAACAGTGGTAGTGATAGTAAGGGATAACTGAGTGCAAGTATGGAGTCAAGTATCGGACAGAGTGGGAAATACAGGGCTGGAAAGAGGTCCTAAGACTGGGCAGGAGAAAGTTCCTTAGTCTTCCTTGTTAGTTTAGGGTTTGATCATTACTTCATTTCAATTCTGGGGAGAACAGATAGATGTACTAGGAACTAGCCTATTTTAGGGTGCCATCTAGTGGGCAAAAATATATTACAACTGAAAACTAGAGAACAGAAATGGATGGTAGAAGGTTTGCGAAGGTTCTATAAACAGTTGCGGGAGATAGTACAAGGATAGGAAAAAGTATAAATATTAAGGGGTAGAGGGAGGGTATGGCTGCTGAGTATCCTGGCTAGGTAGCTTGCTTGAAAGCATATACAAGTAATAAGGCAAGTGTTCAGCTTTTACCGCTAGGTTTAGATGACACGTACTTTCTTGCCTCCTTTGGTAGCAGGGATCCTAAGCAGGATGGCACGTGTCTTTCTATATGGATCAGTTGTTTAGAATAGTTTGCAGGGGTCCTTTTCACCAGGTAAGTAGAATCTCAAAACACTAGTGCGGGATAGTTGAATTGAAACCTAGGAACGGTGGGGAAAAGAGGCACAAAGATGGGGTAAGAAAACAGCTGTTTACACAGAATTAGGGTAGTAAACACAGTATTTCAGTTCAACAACATGCATAAACATTCATTACTAAGAGTTCAGGCAATTCACAAGGCATACTACGGTATCTGAGTCTAGAGGCATTAGTATACATTAATCTAACAAAAGATATAGTAGAGGTCAAGTAGATTAACACAGTCTAGCTAAGAATGCCCTTTACAAAGTACAGCTATGTTCTACTAGGTCATAAAATAGTATAAACAGTGAGCTCTGAGACTCTGAGGCTATTTGTAACATGAGATCCAGGAGAAAGCAACCCTTGAGGTATTACATTAAAATTTTTTCCTCTCTAGGGACAACAATAGTACAGGCATATTTAATGTCAAGTAAAGCATTTCTACATTGCATAGAAGAATAATATGCCTATAATATCAAATGGAGTCAAATGCTAATATCAAGTAGCTAGTGACAGCAACATGTATCACTGCCCATGCAAGTCTGAGGTACCGCAAGCACTTCACCACTTCTATAGTTGCCTCGCTGGTGTTGAGAGTAACAAACAGGGAGGCTGCAGCTGTTTCTTCCAAACACAGACTAACCTAAGATGTACTACAAAGACAAGGGGAGAACATGAAAATTGCACAAGTACAGTAACCAGAGTTCAAGCAGTTAAGATGTTCTTGTGCTCACTTATACCTACATATTCATTAGCTGTTGTTTTTCTCTACACCATAGTCCTCCTTTGACCATTGTCAAGATCCAGTGTTTTTTTTTTTGTGCTTTAGCAGGGACTACATTGTATTAACTTTGTATTAACAGGTTAACAATGACTGCCACCAGTACTGTTAGCCAACAGGGTGCTGGTGGAAATTGGGCTACTGATGTCTGAAGGAGAAGGAGAGGGGGAGGGTAAGTCCAGAGCCAGGAGGAAGGTTAGGAGTGTGGAAGTGAGGGTAGGAACTTTGAATGTTGGCAGTATGACTGGTAAAGGGAGAGAGCTAACTGATATGATGGAGAGAAGGAAGATTGATATACTGTGCGTGCGGGAGACCAGATGGAAGGGGAGTAAGACCAGGTGTATTGGAGATGGGTCCAAATTGTTCTATCATGGTGTGGATGAGAGGAGAAATATGGCTAGGGGTTATCCTGAAGGAACAGTATACCAAGAGTGTTTTGGAGATGAAAAGAGGGTCAAAGTGATGTTTACAAAGCTGGAAATTGATGGTGTGATGATGAATGTTGTTAGTGTACAAGTTGGGTGTGAGATGGATGAGAAAGAAAAATTTTGGCGCGAGTTGGTTGGAGTGGTGGAGAGGGTGCCTAAGGTTGAGAATGATTGGAGCGGATTTCAGTGGGCATGTTGGTGAAAGAACAGAGAGGATGAGAAGGTGATGGGTAGGTATGGTGTTAAGGAGAGGAATGCAGAAGGCCAGATGGTGTGGATTTTGTGAAAAGGATGGACATGGCTTTGGTGAATACATATTTTATGAAGAGGGAGGAGCACAGGGTGGCATACATGAGTGGAGAAAGATGCACACAGGTGGATTATATCCTATGCAGGAAGGCCAGTCTGAAGGAGATTGGAGACTGCAAGGTGGTGACAGGGGAAAGCATAGTTACATGGCATAGGATGGTGGTCTGTAGGATGACACTGGCGATTAAGAAGAAGAGGAGGAGTGTGAGGGCAGTGTCAAGGATCAAATGGTGGAAGTTGAAAAAGGGAGACTGTAAGGTGGAGTTCGGGAAAGTGTTAAGACAGGCACTGGGTTAAGAGTTACCAGATAGCTGGGCAAGCCACAGCAGAGGTGCTAACGGAGACAGCTAGAAAGGTGCTTGGTGTGACATCTGAATGGTGGAAGGGAGGACAAGGGGACCTGTTGGTGGAATGAAGAAGTACAGGAGAGCATACAGAGGAATAGGTTGGTGAAGAAGAAGTGGGATTGTCAGAGAGATGAAGAAAGTAAACAGGAGTACAAGGAGATGACACATATGGTGAAGTGAGAGGTAGTAAAGGCTAAGGATAAGGTGTATTGTGAGTTGCATGAAAGGTTGGACACTAAGGAGGAAGAAACAAAATTCTACCAATTGGCTAGACAGAGGGACCGAGCTGGGAAAGATGTGCAGCAGATTAGGGTGATAAAGGATAATGAGGAAAACATGCTCCCAAGCAAGGAGAGTGTGTTGAGCAGATGAAAAGAGTACTTTGAGGGGCTGATTAATGAAAAGCAGTAGTGTGCACAATTATAAGTATCATTGTTTGTCTTTGTGATTAGCTCTCCTTCTTGGCTCTGCCTGCTCCGTTCAGCCTTTGGGCTCACTCCGCTCCCCTAGCCTGCCCCCAATTTCCTCCCACACCCACTACCTCTACGTTTATACCCACATAGACACTCCCACCATCTAATTAGCCAATCAGAACCATCTCCACCCTCCCATAACTTCTGACCATCCCCCACCTTTCTTCCACCAACTTCACAAGCTCCCAACTACAACTAAATCACTTTCCATCTTCTCCATCTATTACCCTAATCTGCACAGATTCCTATTATGTTACCAAACAAATAAAGTTTTGAACGCACTTTAATCAAACATATTTACCCGAAATGGCAAAATTTCGAAAGCGAGGAACAGCGATTTTTTTTCCCAGGGAAAAAAATCATGGGGCTGTTTTCTGGACTTTGCCATTTCCTCCACTGTATTGTGATCTCGTAATTGGTATATTTAAGGGGTGTGTGCCCCCCACATTGGGGGATGTAGGGACCAAAGTCCCCCCACTTTATTTTGTGTTTGGGTTTTTTTTTTTTTTTTTTTATGGATCAACAATTTTTTTTCCCTGGGAAAAATTCACTGATCCGTGTGTTTGGCGTTTTGGATTTTTGAAGTGATTGGGTCAATTATACAGCGTTTGCAATTTCAAGTATTCACTGATATAATATAGACCCATCTACACACCTGCAAAATCACTATACCATATACCCACAATTCACACAGCAGCCTTATATCTCACTGTGCACTTCATACCTCTACAAGAATTACTCATAACATTTCTTCCCTTCTTCCTCTGCCCTCTACTCCATCTAATCAGCCTCCCAGACTTCTTGTACTCCCCCCCTTTCACATAATCTCAGTTTATCTTACAAAGGACCCACCCTACTCATCATATATCTCTCCTCACCTCCATCACTTTAATGATAGCCTCCTTTTCAACAGAAAACTTCTTCCAAATAGTTCTAAAACTGGCCCTATTCCTCACTTTCCAAACTCCATATACTCCCTCTGGTATAACCTCAACACAACGTCATCTAAAAATCTTTTATTCCACCTTCTTAACCTAGTCTCTCTCCTCATTTTTAGAGACATACACCCTAACCCTGGTCCTTTGTCCAACCAGTGTAAAAACCCAAATGTGCCTTCTTCACTCTCTGTCTTCACAAATCACTCCTATTCACCATAATTAATGCACAAAGCCTTTGCAATTAACTTCCCAATTTTCATACCTGCCTGTCCCATAATAACCCCAACATTTTATCTAGTTCTGAAACCTGGCTCAAACCACACATGTAAGACTATGAAATCACCCCACCTATCTACAGAATAATTTGTAATGACAGAACCCAAAATAAAGGTGGTGGCATAGCCCTGCTCTTCTCCTCCTTTCTAACAGTGACTCCCTACACCAATTCGTTACCCCAATTCACTACAGCCGAACTAACCACTGTCCTTCTAAAAATAAACAACCACAAAAAATATGCATAGCATCCCTGTATATTCCACCTGGAAATAATATCCCATTTCTTGAAGATATTCTCTCTTGGTTCTCTTCTAACATACATAATGAAACTATAATCCTAGGTGATGTTAACATTAACTGGACCTCCATCCTCTCAACCTCTACTGCTCAAAATTTAAACCTATTCAACTTCACCCAACTAATCAACTCTCCCACCAGACCTAATAAAGGCAACTCTCCAGGCAGCACTCTTGACTGGATACTAGTATCCCACCCCTAGAATATTTCTGAGAGTGGGACCTTGCCCGATTCCCTTAGTGATCACCTTCCCACGTTTGCATGTTGTTCATCTTCTTCTATCCACCTTCAACATAATTATATAACAACCTATACCCTCACTAACTTTAACCCTCTAACCTTCTCTGACTGCTTAAAACACATGAACTGGACCCCTCTCAAAACTCTACCTCTGGACAATCTTCTTCTTCTTTCGGCTTTTCCCGGTTAGGGGTCGCCACAGCGGATCACCATGTCCGCACATTAATTGGCAGTGAAGTTTTACAGTGTCGAGTTGCCAGCCCGGCGCCCAACCTTCCACAGAAGGCACACACACATGCACACCTAGGGCCAATTTAGAGTATCAAATCCACCTGCAGCATGTCTTTGGGATGTGGGAGGAAACCGGAGCACCCGGAGGAAACCCACGCAACCACAGGGAGGACATGCAGACTCCGCACAGAAGGCACCCCAGCCGAGGATCGAACCGGAGAACCTCTTGCTGTGAGGCGGCAATGCTAACCACTGCACCACCGTGGCTGCCCAAAACTCTACCTCTGGACAATGCTGTTTCATATTTTAATACTTCATTCATTAACCTACTAAACAGCTTTGCTCCTCTAAGAACTAAAAGGATTAAAACAAAAATTACTCCCTGGCTCTCCAAAGATGCCATAACCATCATGCATCTCTGAGATAAAGCCTGGAAACACCAGCAAAAATGCAGAACTTCTAACTCACTAACCGATTACAAACAACTCCACAATAAAGTCAAAAAACAGCTGCTGATAGAACATTCTACTACTTCAAACTCCAAAACAATCACAGAAGTTTTGGAGTAGTATCTCTGCCCTCCTTAGTCCTGGTTGAAATGACAATCCTTGCCCAGATAATAGCTCTCCAGATCATATTATTGCCTCTCAATTCAACTCCTTTTTTGTAGGCTCTGTAGTCAAGCTCACCACATCTTTCCCCAGCAATGTTTTAGCTCCTACCTCATCACCCTCGCAACCCCCCCCTTCTCCAACTAATTCCAGTCACCTTCCTCCATTCCCCTCAAACCCATCCCAGTTAATACCATAAAAAACTCTTCCAAAAATTAAAACCATGTTCTAATGTCCCAGATAATCTACCCTCCCACATCTTCAAGCTTGCCACTGATGGCATAGCTCTGCCCATCTGCATTGTTATCAATTGCTCCATTCAAGAATCATATGTACCCCTCCTCTGGAAGAAAGCCTTTATTATTCCCCTTCACAAAGATGGCACCAATACCAACATCTCCAATTTCCGTCCAATAGCCCTTCTCTCCCCTATATCTAAGATTCTTAAAAAGTGTGTTAATCTGCAACTCTTACCCTACTCAATCGACAATCACTTCCTGACCCCCACTCAATATGGATTTAGACCCAGACACAGCACCACCACCACTGCCCTTCTATCCTTCCTTAATATCATCAACTATGCTGATGACTCAGGCAATATAGGCCACTCTTCTCCTTGACTTATCCAAAGCTTTCTACACCATCTCTCATCACTTACTCCTGTCCCAGCTGTCCCATCTCAGCCTTTCCCCCTCTACCATAAACTGGTTCTCCAGCTATCTCTCAAACCACCAACAGGCCATCAAGTGGGAAAATTCTACCTCTTCCTACCTCCATACCCCAACAAGTATATCCTAAGGCTGTATCCTGGGTCCCCTTCTATTTAACATGTTTATTAACAACTTCCATCACTGTCTCTCAAATGCCAGTCTTGTCCAATACGCCAATGATTCTACCATTATCTATTCTGCCAAATCACTCCCCAGACTCAAATAACTCAGGATGCCTTCTCTAGTGCTGAAACTTGGATGCTAAAGAATCACCTAGCTCTTAATGTAACCAAAACTAAAATCATGTCACTTACTCCATCAAAAAACACCAAAATTGGGGTGTGTGGCTAGGATGCTGAACTGATAGCTGCACTTCATTTCAGCTCTCTTACCTCATTGCTATTCCTGACAGGAATTTTACAAAAAATATTTAATTTGAAGAAATATTTACTACTAATTTAACAACTTCAAGAATCTGCAGGAGAATTTCCATTGTCAGAACTTTAATAGTTCCTGTCAAATGAATTACTGGCAAATCAGCACCAATATCAGCTTTACAATATGAGTCATCTTAGGAATTCAGCCCAAGACTCTTCTCTCAAAAATAATCTACAATCTCTTATAACAAATATACAGGAACTCACAATTAAAATTGACAAGATGGACAATAAAATAGATACTTTTAAAGAAAAGTGCTCACAACAACTAGGACAACTTCAGGAAATGTTTACTCAGCAGAAAGGACAGATATCACTTATTGAACAGTTACTAAATTACATTGACACCAGAGTCCAAATAGAAGAACAACAAGCTGAACTCTTATTACAACAGAATACATATTTACTAGAAAAGATTGATGATATGGAAAATCGAACAGGAAGAAATAATATCCCGAATATCTGGTCTACCAGAAAAATCTGAAGTGGACAATATGATAAACTTTCTTACCACCTGGATACCAAATGTAGTAAAATTACCTGAAGCTCTTTCATATGGTATAGAACGTGCACATAGATCACTAGCAACACCTGGAAATACTTCTTTTCCAAATAAGAACAAACCGAGGTCCATAATTGTGAGACTTTTTTCTACACAAGATAAAGATCTGATATTAAGAAATGCTTGGGCAAATTCTCCCATCAAATACAATGATACATTAATCAGATTTGACAATGATTACTCTATAAAGGTGGTTTCAAAAAGAAAGGAATTTCTACCAATAATAAAAGCCTTGAAGAAGAAGCAATTCAAAACCCATCTTTTATTTCCAGCAAAACTGACAATTTTCCTACCAAATCGAATAAAAGTCTTTGAAACAGTAGAGTCAGCAATAAAATACCTTACCAACAATAACATCCTAACACAAGAAGAATCTATGGACTGGGCAATTAGTACTCCAAAGAGAAATGCTGAAGTAAACAACTGGAAGACTGTTGAACAAAAGAAAAAAAAAGGTCAAATAATCTTATATGTTTTATGTTCTGTAAAAGTTTAAATAATAATACAAACAACAAAAGAAAAGTTCTTTATGTCTTCAACTCAATCTGAAACAGGTACTGTTTTCTATTATACTTTAAATGTTAAAGTTAATATAAATTAAAGTACATTTAAATCAATCACTCAAATATATTAAGCATAATTTAAATATTACTTCATTTTTTTATTATTTATCCATCTAATATATTCATTTTCTTAAACAGATTAATCAAAACATAGAAAATTTCTCAATATTTTTATGTTTGTTTTCTTCTCTCTTACATATAAAGTCTTCATTAACATATAATGTTCTATTTAGTTCATAGCTGTATTCCTTAATAGATATAGTAAGTCCTGTTGTAAACTTTGTTATCAGTTATATCTCTGACTACATATTTTCCTAAAAGACAAAAGTGTTCTTGTTTGGGTAAACAGCAGAGATGGGAGGGAATGTGTCATGATTAATACGAAGTGTTTCAGTATGGCATTATCATAAGACTAATTTAAATAGTCTTAAAACTGTTTTGTTTTGGTTCATTTGTCTATGTTGATGTAGAGTAAGGCAGAATTTGCTCTCTGTGGTGTTTTATGGCTTCAAGCCGAATATGATGTGGTTCTGAACATCCGGAGTTCAGTGACAGTTCTGCCGATGTTTAAATGTCCTGTTATGTTCTGCCCTGTGATAATGTATATCATAGTATGCTTGAAATGCATTTTCTGTAATGTGAAATCTATAGAGCAGGCTAGAGCAGTTGCATGAATAGTAGTTAATCTTGCCAGAATTAAAAAAAAAAAAAAAAAAAAAGAAAACACATACCCTTTCCCGCTTGATTCTCAAGACAGCCTTACAGTCACGAATGGTATTAGAAGCACAAGCTCCAAATATTGTTGATGTTTTTCACGTTTTTGCTTATGTGCATCATCCCCTGGCTTTATCTAACTGACGCTCATCCAGGAAGCATGCTCGTTTCATTTTTTAAAATAACATGACCATTATTTATACACCTACAACCACAAGACATTCCTCGGTGCTTTTCCATTTTTGGGCAACGATATAGTTGTGGCACTGAAAATTGTCAGGAACCACATTGCTTTTATGTATTTCATGTTTATATTAAGTACTTTCCACCTTATTTTACAAATGCAGAGATGCACTAATTTCTTAACTGCACAGAGAACAGCATTTTGAGGGAAGTATGCAGTTTTAAAACAAACACAGAGATATATACATTAGTAAGACAATACATTTTTAAACTACAATCTCGATCTTCATAAATTAATGTTTCCTTAAGCCTTTCTTGAATTGTCCATGTTCTGGATGACACTAATATTGCAATCTCTCTGCATACTTTCATTTTAAACTCCACCCTCACTCACCAGCCAGATCGTGTGTTCATAGTATATGTTCCTTTCTCCTCTTTTTTTAATGTATATATGATAACTTTTTATCACAAAATTGGTCTGCTAGCTGTCATAACGTTTTTATCCCATCTATTCCCCTTCCCCTAAATTGCCTCAGTAGTTATCACAAAGTTGCAATAGGTGTATATGCATACAAGAACACCTGAGGGAGACTCAATTCATTCTGCTGCTGTAAGATGCTGTAAATGTTTTCCTTCACCAATATAGAGAATTAAAGCAATCTTCACTGACACTAGATAGGGGGGTGAATAATGAATTTATTAAATGAGCCTGAGAAGCAAATCAAAAGCTGATGACTTTCTGTGTAGCTCATTTTACACAGAAAAGTAACAGAAATTTAATGTCACTCAGCAGAAAGGAACTTAATGTTGGCTTGTATATGAAATAACAAAAAAGTAGATTTCACTGTTTACCAATGAATAATATATACGTCTTTATTTATTTATTTGTGTTTTGTTAATTAATAACAAATAAGGTTTTAGTTACGTATATATGTATGCATGTATGTTTGTATATTTATATTGTTTTTTTGACAGTGAAAGTCTGAATAGGTAGAACCTCCCCTCCTTTTTCAATGGAGAAAAAAAAACTATGATTTGACTATCACTGATTGTTGGAGTCTGCCAGGTCTTTTCTTCTGATGACCAGTTTAGAAAATTCAGTTTAGTTACATGAGTTGAATGGGTGATAGCTCAACTGCCTTCTTCTTTCATATGTCCCAAACATTCAAAAAATAAATTCTCATGCTAATAACATGACTATAAAATGTTGTATTTGCCTTTCACCCAAGATGCTCTGGTGACACGTTCATTAAACAACATCCTTTTCTCCAGACATATTTGTTAAGCACAATGTATGACTTGCACAGTAGATATCTGGAAATTCAGCACTGGTGTTTAAATCCTGGGGACTACTTCTCCCTTTTCATTAAAGGTAGTTACATATGGGAAAATATTATTCTGGTACATAAATAAAAGGAAGTCATGGAATAAAGATATGCTAGACTTATAAAACAAAGCAGATGAATTGAAACTGGAAATACAAAAGGGCAATACTACTCAAATTCAAGAACTTACACAAATCAATAAGAAGTATGCAGAATTGTTACATCATAAGATTATGATTAACTTAGAAAAGATAAAAATAAACTCATACTCTACTAATCCAGTACACCTGAGACACTTAACTAATAGAACAAAAAAAATAATCAAATCTAAATAAATAAAAGAAATATTTATTCCTAATACTAACAAAAGAGTTACGGATCTAAATGATATTTTAAAAGCATTCAGACTTCAATTTAACTTTGATAATTCCCTAAACACCCAAGATACACCTGCCAAGGATATAAAAAAATACTTAGAAAATAATATTCATATTAAATTAACACAAGAACAAATAGACATTATAAACAAACCAATCAATATGACATAATTAAAATCACAAATTAAAAAGCTCAAGACAAGTAAAGCACCTGGCTCAGACAATATGCTACCAGAAATGTATAAATTAATACCCAATCAAGCCATATCCTTACTATTAAAAGTATATGATATAGCCAAAAAAGATTTGAACATACCACCCTCTTGGAAATATTCATTGATATCTCCAATTATCAAACCAGATAAAGATGAGAAGCAGTGCTCTTCATATAGGCCAATATCATTACTCAGTATAGACTATAAGATGTTTATGGCTATATATGCAGATAGGATCAAACACTTTCTTCCTTTCTTAATTCACAAAGATCAAACAGGTTTTATTAAAGGAAGTAACACTTCAGATAATATTAAAAGAATACTAACATTAATAGACTATAGCAAGTATAGAGTCCTAGATTTAAATGTAATCTCATTAGATATTAATAAAGCTTTTGATTTGGTTAACTGGAGCTTTCTTTCACTAGTTTTAAAAGAATATAAATTTCCTTCTAATTTTAATAACCTTATCCAAATACTATATGAAAAATCTACTGCTTATGTTAAACTAGGATCACATAGATCAGGCCCTATAACAATCAAAAAGGGAACTAAGCAAGGTTGCCCTTTATCACCATTGTTATTTGCACTACTCATAGAACCCTTTGCAAATCAAATCAGATCAAGCAATAACATAAGGGGAATACGTATTAATAAAATGTTAAACCTTAAAATCCAACTCTTTGCTGATGACATACTTTTAACTCTCTCAGATGCCAATGAGTCTTTGAATGCTCTATTTAACTCCATGAATAAATTTCAAAATATTTCAGGCCTACAATTTAATGAAAACAAAACTAAATTATGCCCTGTAACTGTAAAAAAAATATATAAACAAAAGATTTTCCAAATATATAGTAACAGAAAATAAATTATTATACCTGGGAATAAATCTACTCAATGAATTAACAGATTCTCTAATATTTAACTATAATAAAATGCTAGACAAAATAGAACAAACAATTGGTTACTGGAATAAATACATCTTTTCAACAACAGACTGATTGTATCTTCTTAATGCAATCATATTTCCCAAAATATTATACATAATACAAAACTTTTCATTGCCACCTCTAAAATATATTATTCAAAGATACAATAAACTAATTTTAAATTTTCTATGGTTTCCAAATAAACCCCGTATAGTCTTAAATAAGCATTTACCAGATTGGGAAGATGGTGGAATTAATTTACCGGATATTGATTTATATATTACCTCCTCTGTTATTAAAATATAACACTATGGTTAAATAATTCATACATACCTATATGGAAACAAGCACATGAGCAGATTTACATAGAATTTAATTACAATCATATACAAGACAATTTAACTGTAATATCATCACCCCTTATATGGATGTTAAAAGATTATTTTTTAGGGGAAAGGAATAATATCAATAAATTACCATCAAACTATATAGGTTCTACACTATCAGTGTTCAAAACATATATAAACAAAATACCAAATATTAATTCTTGGATTTTTTTTATTTTCCCTATAGCTTTTACACCCACTATTCTAGACACATCCCAAATCTCTAAAATGAATATACTCAAGAAAGAATCATTACTCTTTTGGCATCAACTTATAGAGAAAGGGAAAATGCTAACAAATGAACAGATAATTTACAATTATAAAATAAATAAAGACTACTGGCTGCTTTTACAAAATCTAAGACATTTTCTTATAAATAAAGTAGAACAAATGCAACCTTCAGTTAGACATGAAGCTCCAAAACTCATTGAATATCTTATTCTTATCACAAAACAACCTTATCAGGGTACAGGTTACTTATCTAATATCTATAAAATTGTTAAAAAAGCAAAAAAAAATATCATGAAAAATCACACTGGGATTATTATACTTTAATAAACAACCATCCTCCAATTGAAGAAGAAAAAAGCAATATTCTAAAATCTTCCAAATTTTCTACATTATCAAAATACTGGCAATTATTCACTTGGAGATATCTACACAGGAGTTTCTATACACCACATAGGCTAGCCAAAATGTTTTCTAGTGAAGATCAATGTTGGAGATGCCAAATCAAGCTAAAAGCAGATTGGCAGCATGTTTTTTATGAATATATATGTCTCAATATGTACTGGAAGTCTATTAGCTATTTTTTTCAGACTGTTTATAATGATAATTTTCAATTAACAAAGTCTATAATTTTAATCAATTCTCTTATTCCAAACTGTGTACCAAAAAAGACACTAAAATCCTATGGTCACTATTGGCAATTTCACGTAAAATCATAACTATACACTGGAAAAATGAGGCTTCTCCTACGTTCAAGGAATTTAAGAATTTAACATCAACAGTTGCTCACATGGAAATATTGACAGTGAAGAACAGAACTAAAATATCTACTTCATACTATTACTCTTGGATGAAAGTACTGGAAATACTCGAAAAGATCAACGAAGATATATCATCTTATGTTTCTAACTTTATATAATATAGAATTTCAATGTTATTTGCACAGACACCAATGTAAATAGTTATATAATGGTTTGAGGTTAGTAATGTTTTAGAATTGTAAATATGTTATTTATCTATATTTCATGTAATGTTTCTTACGACATCTTATTTGAAATAATAAAAAAAATATTTAGTGAAAAAAACCCACCAAAATTGACAAAAACTCCTTCACTGTAGTCAGCCAAAACAAAACTCCCATTGAAATAGTCCCACATACCAAATTACTAGGTGTCCTTATCGATGACCAACTAATGTTTGACATCCACATACATACTAATATCAAAAAAACCCACCCAAAGCTCGGCATGCTCTGTCGACATAATCGGTACCTCACCCCCTCAACCAAGCATACCCTTGCTGTCACTTACCTCCTTCCCTCTCTTATGTACAGTGCTCCTCTCCTAACTAACCTACAATCCTCCCTAAAGACAAAGCTTGAATCCTGTTATAATAAAATCTCTAAGTTTGCTACTGGCTCTAAGTCCTACTCTCACCACTGTGATGCCCTACACACCTTGAATTGACTAGAACTCATCAACTATCTCTCTTACATTCAACTCTCAACTGTCCATATCTCGTATTCAGGTCCTCTAACTGCCCCTCCCTCTCCTCTGTACTCTCCCTGCATATACCTGAGAGATCACTCAAATCCAAAAATCAGAATGTCCTTGAAGTATACAAACCCTCACGTACACCTGGGCAACTCCAGTTGTCATTCTCCCTAGCACGCAAATGGAATTCACTCCCACCCCACATCACAATTACCCAGAGCCACTCTTGTTTTAAGACTTTACTTCACTCCAATCTCTCATCTAAATGGGAATGCTCCTGCTCTCACCCTTCCTAACTTCCACCACACCTCACCCACACCCTCTTCTAGATTTCCTCACTAATCTAAATCTAACACCTGCTACACTCTCCTTACCTCCTCCTATTTTTTTCCCACTATAATACCTCCTTATTTGTCTTCTTACTGTAGGCAATAGCATACTTTGAACTACAAAATGCTTTGTTATCCCATGTACCCACTGAAAAGCATGTCATACCCTTTACCACAAGTTTTTATTTTTCACTATTTCTATATCTTATATAATGTAATATATTTCTGAGCTATTATACTTTTTAGTTTTTGTAGGATTGCTTCTGGAGCTTTTCTCCATGGGCCTCCATTGAAAAAGGGCTCCTTTAGGACCAATGGACTTTCCTGGTTAACAAACTACAAATAAATAATTAAATAAAATAAAAAAGAATGAGAGAGAGAGAAGTTTGGATGATGTGGGGATAGTGAATCAGGAAGTGCAACTGATTAGCAAGGAGGAAGTAAGGACAGCTATGAAGATGATGAAGAATGGAAAGGCTGTTGGTCCAAATGACATACCTGTTGAAGCATGGAGGTGTTTAGGATCGATGGCAGTGGAATTTTTAACCAGATTGTTTAACAAAATCTTGGAAAGTGAGAAGATGCCTGAGGAGTGGAGAAGAAGTGTATTGGTACTAATTTTTAAGAATAAGGGTGACTTGCAGAGCTGTAGTAACTACAGAGGAATAAAATTTATCAGTCACAGCATGACATTATGGGAAAGAGTAGTGGAAGCTAGGTTAAGAAGGGAGGTGATGATTTTTGAGCAGCAGTATGGTTTCATGCCAGGAAAGAGCACTACAGATATGATGTTTGCTCTGAGCATGTTGATGGAGAAGTATAGAGAAGGTCAGAAGGAGTTGCCTTGTGTTTTTGTGGACTTAGAGAAAGCATATGACAGGGTGCCTAGAGAAGAGTTGTGGTACTGTATGAGGATGTAAGGAGTGGCAGATTAGTATGTAAGAGTGATACAGGATATGTAAGAGGACAGTGTGACAGTAGTGAGTTCTGTGGTAGGAGTGATGGATGTGTTCAAGGTGCAGGTGAGATTACATCAAGGATCAGCTCTGAGCTCTTTCTTATTTGCGATGGTGATGGACAGGTTGACAGATGAGATTAGACAGGAGTCCCCATGGACTATGATATTTGCAGATAACATTGTGATCTGTAGTAATAGCAGAGAACAGGTTGAGGAAACCCAGGAAAGGTGAAGATATGCTCTAGAGATGAGTGGAATGAAGGTCAGACAGAATATATGTGTGTGAATAAGAGGGAGGACTGAGGAATTGTGATGATGCAGGGAGTGGAGTTGGCAAAGGTGGATGAGTTTAAATACTTGGGATCAACAGTTCAGAGTAATAGTGAGTGTGGAAGATAGGTGAAGAAGAGAGCACAGGCAGGGTGGAGTGGATGGAGAACAAGGTCAGGAGTGATTTATGACAGATGGGTACCAGTAAGAGCAAAAAGGAAATTCTACAAGATGGTAATGAGACCAGCTTTGTTATATGGGCTGGAGATGGTGGTAATGACAAAAAGACAGGAATCAGAGCTGGAGGTGGCAGAGTTAAAGAAGTTAATATTTGCAATGGGTGTGACAAGGATGGACAGGATTAGAAATTAGTATATTAGAGGTCAGCTCAGGTTGTATGGTTTGGAGACAAAGCCAGACAGGCAAGATTGCATTGGTTTGGACATGTGCTGAGGAGGGATGCTAGGTATATTATGAGAAGGAGGTTAAGGATGGAGCTGCCAGGTAAGAGGAAGAGAGGAAGGCCTAAGATAAGGTTTATGGATGTGGAGAGAGAAGATATGCAGGTGGTTGGTGTTAACGAGCAAGGTGCAGTGGACAGAAAGAAATGGAAACCGATGATCTGCTGTGGTGACCCCTAACTGAAGCAGTTGAAGGAAAAAAGAAAGGGATTACATTGTATTAGGTGTATAATACATACTACTGATTAATACAGAAAATGGAGGGATTTGTCTGACACTGGTGCATTTCATAAAATGCAAGCCAGAGTTGATGGTCAGTCAGACTACCTTCCCCCTTAATGCTTAGATGCTGCACCACTATGGTGCACTGTTATACTCTGTGGTGATCTGCTTAGTGGCTATAAAGGCCCTGCTTAGTAGTAAAACTCACAACCAGGAATAACTTCCTAAAAAAAAAATAGGTAAATAGGTACCCTAGAAAATAAATAAGTACAACTTTTTTCACTATATCTTGGGGTGAATATGGCTGCAATTAACCTCACTCAGCTTTGTCTGACTTCTAAACTGAGTACACTTTAGAAAGACAACAACTGATATATGTATGTCTGTATATGTATATATGTGTGTGTATGTATATGTATATATATATATATATATATATATATATATATATATATATATATATATATACATATATATGTACACATCTGTGACAGTAGGAGGGAGGTACTGCCAACTATGCCAGGAGAAGTAGGGCAGTGGAAGTGTAACATCAAATGCCAGCACAGCTATCTGGAATTTTGTAAAGAATTATATGTCATTTGTATATCAAACTGATTTGTACAAATGTTTGTGTTGAAAATATATTTCTAAAGTTACTTGTGTTAAAAATGTATTAACAGTGTGCCCTGATAGAAAGAAAAGAAATGTACGTGCATTACTGTAACTGTTTAAATGTACATGTTTTAACAGACAATACTGGAAGAGAAGAGGTTAGGCTGAGTCCCAGCTTGCTTTGGAAGATAGCTGAAATTAAATTAGGCCACATAGATTGTATCTTACAGTTCTGACTGGAGCCAGAAATGAAATGTCTGTGAGAAGCCTGGCTTAGTAGCTCTGTAGGAGGCGCAGGAGTGTTAAAAATTGCTTTATGACTTCCGGGAGCTGAGCAGATCTGAGCAAAACTTTATCTATGTGTATGGTAACACATAGGTGCTAAACTCCTGACAGCTTCCAGTGTTGGTGATAGTGTGGGAAATAGAGTCAGATGACCAGATGTGATGTCATTCTGTAAGCTATCCCAGAAATAATATTTAGATATTATATTGAGAAGTCTCTCAGTCAGACTGGGCACTCTGTTTTGGAAACCTGACATAGAAAGATCTCTCACCTACCTCATCTTGCCTTGCTCTAGTAAGTGAACAAGGGAATAGCAACTGTTTAGATTAGTGAGGAAAATATATTGAAATTAGTTAAGTACCAAGGGATATGGGCACCCAGGTTGATAGCAACCTGAATTTTGACCACCATTTTGCTTCTGTTGTACGGAAAGCTTTCTACATGACCCACTTCATAATTAAGGGTATCTCTTCCAAGGACAAGGAGGTCATAACATCCCTGTATTCTTCCCTTATAAGGCCAATTATTGAGTGCAATGCCTCCTTTGGCATGTACCTCACAAAGCATATGCAGCAGCTGGAGAGACCACAGAGGTTCCTCACCAGTTGAAGCCAGGGCCTCAAACATCTACCCTACACAGATAGGCTAAAAGTCCTGTCCCTTTACTCAGTTTCATACAGACTCCTCAAAGGTGACCTCTGTCTGGCATGTAAAGCAATCTCAGACCCTGTCTTGATGGGACTGCTGCATATCCGCAAGTCAAGCTCTACTCGAGTAACCCACATATGCTACCTCAACTTGGTCTGTGACATCATTAGGACTTGTTGGCGAGACATATTTGTGCCCCAAAAACTCACCCATCTGTCGAATAGACTCCCTCTCCATGTCAAGAGGAGTACCTCATTATCCCTTTTTTAAGAGCAAACTGGATAACTGGATGGGAAACAGAAAATAGACCCCTGGGATTCTGCCTGTGTCCCTGCTGGACAGGGACTTTGGGTGCAGACTTGTCTAAACATGGGATAAACTCTTGGCTAGGCTTATAAGGGCCTCAGGGCCAATAGCCTAGTAAGTTCCTGTGATCCGATGATACTGTTTCTTTATCTGTGAGAATCTATTCATCTGTTTTATTTTAATATTTCCTGTGCTGAAACTCTGGTGTTTACTGTAAACAGATATTTTATATTTTCATGTTCTTTTATTGTTTATTATTAAATATATTTAAACTTTTCACTGTGGCTGGTTCTATTAGAGAATATTTTAACCTTTGAGTATACTTATATATTTAGTGACAGCTCTGGCCACTCCTGAAAAGCTTACTGCTTGGTCAACATTACCACTGGTATTAGTACTACCTTCACTCAGTATAACTGGGTATTCTTTTAAGAGCCTTATAGTAACTGACTGGTGACAGTGAATCTACCTTATAGTCTGGGCAAAATTGGTAGAGAGGGTAATCTGTGCCAGCCTTTCCCAGGTGTGTGTACGTGTGTGAAAATCAAATCTCAAAGTGTGTGTGTGTGTGTGTGTGTGTGTGTGTGTGTGTGTGTGTGTGTGTGTGTGTGTGTGTGTGTGTGTGTGTGTGTGTGTGTGTGTGTGTGTGTGTGTGTGTGTGTGTGTGTGTGAGCTACTTGGAGCAGGGACACAAAGCACTGGTTTCACAGAGAGAATGCTGGAGGACTTGGCATAGACATTTGACTGAGGCTTAACCCCTACAGCTGTGCCAGTGGGGAGTCTTATTTGGGACCTGGAGGGAGACAGACAAAGAAACCCAGACCCTGGGCTGATTGTACTTAATGCTGAGAGGTCTGCATTTGGAAATACTGTATATCCATTTGTATTCCAAGTGAACGTCCCTTTCCAGTGTCAGTGGTGAGGATTCAGGCTCCTTGATTACTGGCCCAGAGTGGGGACATAACACCATCCACAACATCTTTTCCCATTTTTTTCATGTGGGGTCGGAGTGTCAGCAGTGACAATTTTCTAGAGCCAGGGTTCACATCGTTGGGTGGCTAGCCCTGCCATGGCTGTTCTTCTATACCACTGACTCGCACGCACACTCATAGCTGTGGCCACTTTACAGTCTGCACTTCACCTACTGCATGTCTATGGAAAATATATGCATATCTATATCTATATATATATATATATATATATATATATATATATATATATATATATATATAGGTCTACTTCAAAACATCTAAAACCCATAACATCTAATTTCATAACACTGAGACAAGAACATCTAAAACCCAAAACATCTAAAACCCATAACATCTAATTACATAACATCTAACACTACAAATCACAAGGAAATAACATCCCCTCCACATATAATGACACCAAACTACCAAACACACTTTTTAATATGTTTCTGCAGGCGGGAGGCAAGCCCCCCTGCACCTCCCATGTGGAGGGCTCTGCCCCCCACACTCCCCGTGCATTAAATATACTAACTCCAAGATCGCACTACAGTGGGAAAAAGTTAACTTCCTAACCACACTGTATCAAGTCCCCCTGCAGAAATGTAGTTAAGTGCGTTTGGTAGTTTGGTGTCATTATATGTGAAGGAGGTGTTATTTTCATGTGATTTGTAGTGTTAGATGTTATCAAATTTGATGTTATGGGTTTTAGATGTTCTGGTCTCAATGTTATGAAATTAAATGTTATGGGTTTTAGATGTTTTGAAGGGGACCCATATATATATATATATATGTATATATATATATATATAAAATTAATTGCAGATGGTTAGAGCAAAAGTGTGACTGGTCAACATTTGTTTAGTTGTCTGCTTTTGGTAGACTAAATAGATGGCCGACAGGTGTGCAAGAGCACACAATTCTTAGGGTTTAGAAATATTCCCTTTCCTTAATTTTTTGCAGTCTTGTAGTTAATATATACAGTTAGCATGGGGTGCTGTTGGTGTAGCCCTTCACATGGGAGTATAGGGGTGCTTACCCTCCTACAATGCCCCCTTTGGCATGTACCTCGCAAAGCACATGCAGCAGCTGGAGAGACCACAGAGGTTCCTCACCAGTTGAATCCAGGGCCTCAAACATCTACCCTACACAGATAGGCTAAAAGTCCTGTCCCTTTACTCAGTTTCATACAGACTCCTCAGAGGTGACCTCTGTCTGGCATGTAAAGCAATCTCAGACCCCGTCTTGATGGGACTGCTGCATATCCGCAAGTCAAACTCTACTCGAGTAACCCACATGTGCTACCTCAACTCGGTCTGTGACATCAATGTGCCCCAGAAACTCACCCATCTGTCGAATAGACTCCCTCTCCATGTCAAGAGGAGTACCTCATTACCCTTTTTTTAAGAGCAACCTGGATAACTGGATGGGAAACAGAAAATAGACCCCCGGGATTCCACCTGTGTCCCTGCTGAACAGGGACTTTGGGTGCTGACTTATCTAAACATGGGCTAAACTCTTGGCTAGGCTTATAAGGGCCTCAGGGCCAATAGCCTAGTAAGTTCCTGTGATCTGATGATACTGTTTCTTTATCTGTGTGAATCTATTCATCTGTTTTCTTTTAATATTTCCTGTTCTGAAACTCTGGTGTTTACTGTAAACAGATATTTTATATTTTCATGTTCTTTTATTGTTTATTATTAAATATATTTAAACGTTTCACTGTGGCTGGTTCTATTAGAGAATATTTTAACCTTTGAGAGTACTTATATATTTAGTGACAGCTCTGGCCACTCCTGAAAAGCTTACTGCTTGGTCAACATTACCACTGGTATTAGTACTACCTTCACTCAGTATAACTGGATACTCTTTTAAGAGCCTTATAGTAACTGACTGGTGGCAGTGAATCTACCTTATAGTCTGGGCAAAATTGGTAGAGAGTGTAATCTGTGCCAACCATTCCCAGGTGTGTGTACGTGTGTTAAAATCAAATCTCAAAGTGTGTGTGTGTGTGTCTGTGTGTGTGTGTGTGTGTGTGTGTGTGTGTGTGTGTGTGTGTGTGTGTGTGTGTGTGTGTGTGTGTGTGTGTGTGTGTGTGTGTGCGTGTGTGTGTGTGTGTGTGTGTGTGCGTGTGTGCGTGTGTGTGTGTGTGTGTGTGTGTGTGTGTGTGTGTGTGTGTATGTGTGTGTGTGAGCTACTTAGAGCAGGGACACAAAGCACTGGTTTCACAGAGAGGATGCTGGAGGACTTGGCTTAGACACTTGACTGAGGCTTAACCCCTACAGCTGTGCCAGTGGGGAGTCTTATTTGGGACCTGAAGGGAGACAGACAAAGAAACCCAGACCCTGGGCTGACTGTACTTAATGCTGAGAGGTCTGCATTTGGAAATACTGTGTATCCATTTGTATTCCAAGTGAAGGTCCCTCTCCAGTGTCAGTGGTGAGGATTCAGGCTCCTTGATTACTGGCCCAGAGTGGGGACATAACACCATCCACAACTTCTTTTCCCATTTTTTTTCATGTGGGGTCTGAGTATCAGCAGTGACAATTATCTAGAGCCAGGGTTCACATCATCGGGTGGCTAGCCCTGCCATGGCTGTTCTTCCATACCACTGACTCACACGCACACTCACAGCTGTGGCCAATTTACAGTCTGCACTTCACCTACTGCATGTCTTTGGAAAATATATGCATATCTATATATATATATATATATATATATATATATATATATATATATATATATATAGGTCTACTTCAAAACATCTAAAACCCATAACATCTAATTTCATAACACTGAGACCAGAACATCTAAAACCCAAAACATCTAAAACCCGTAACATCTAATTTCATAACATCTAACACTACAAATCACAAGAAAATAACATCCCCTCCACATATAACGACACCAAACTACCTTACGTGTGCTACATTCAAAGCATATAGCTCAGTTACCTGAGCTATATGCACATACTGAAAGTTAGACAAATTTGCATAGTTAAATAAATGAAAGCTAAGCATAGTTAAGGGACGTCTCTTATCTGAAGTACTTCCACAGCACAGAAGATATGTATTTCACTATGGATGAATATAAACTTGCCTAGGGAATGCTTCCACAATTTAAATTTTGACTTTCATAGTACTACATTCAGTAGACATCTGGTAGTACAAGCTTTTTTTACACATTATGCAATATGTCACAGGAATATTTGATGCCATTAGTTTTATATAAACCTACTTGTCTTATTGTAATGAATGGTGCTAAATCAGTACTGCTTGTATACAACTGATAAGCTATTCTAAAACTGGAGCACTACTTTTTTAAATACTCCAAAATTTACTTTTTGTAGAACAATACAACTGATTCTATCTTTAGGCATCATCCTAAACCTTATTCATGGTCATAGCTCTGAACCTCTTAGAGCAAGAAATATGGTCAAAGCCATAAATAATGGGGGGTGGGTGCAAAGTCCCACAAATTGGGACAATTTTTAAATATTGCTCTTACAAACTTAGAAAGTTGATAGAATAACAGGTTTTGCATTATTTTGAATTTTTTGATGAAGATGACGTCTTAATCTCAAAAGTCTGTCATTATGACTTTAGTCCTCAAAGATCTGGCAATGATTTGCCAGAAAACTACAATTTATGCATAACAAGCCAGAAATATGAGGCAAAAATCTGGGCATTCTATGAAAATCTGTACAGTTTAGAAGTTTGCTCATGGCAAACCCTTGACAATGAAAATGTGCGGCTTTTTTTTTCTTTTGCCTGTTATAAAATTGAGGTACAGTGGTAGCCAGCTCTGAAATGTCACAGATCAGTATGTTTCCAAGAATGTCTGCCAAAACACTAACAGGTCTGACAACAGAATGCTAAAAAAATACCATTTCATACACCTGAAAAAGTTTTATATATATATATATATATATATATATATATATATATATATATATATATATATATATATATACACATAGATAGATATTGTCAGATTCAGGAAGACTACTGCAAAGTGCAAAACAAAGATGTGCAGCATCATGGTGGGCGGTCTCCATGTCGTACCACAAATGATAATAAAAGCTGTTATGTTTCCACTCTTGGGTGGCACAGTGGAGCAGCTGTTAACATTGTTGCCTCACAGCAACAGGTTCTCCGGTTCGATACTTGGCTGGAGTGCCTTCTGTGTATAGTCTGCATGCCCTTGCTATGTTCACGTGGGTTTCCTCCCACATTCCAAAGACATGCATCTGGAGCATTTCTCCCTGGGCTTCTGCTGAAAATAGGCTCTCCTAGTCGACTTTCCTGGTCAACAATAATAAATAAATAAACAAATAAAGACATACCAAGGGAAAAAGCATAAACTAATTTGTCATGTCCTGTCCCCTTGGAAATTTCAGAGAATCAGTGGGCTGTGTAAGTTATATCAGCTACGATGTTAATGATCATGGCCAAAAGCTTGTGTTCACCTGATTGTGCCAGACATAATACAGGTCAGGTAGTGGCAGTGGTGGGGATGCGTATGTGTTTATGTGTATAGCTGCACACATGAGTGTGTGTACAGGTATAAGTGGTGTGTGTGTGTGTGTGTGTGTGTGTGTGTGTGTGTGTGTGTGTGTGTGTGTGTGTGTGTTTGTCTGTCTGGGAGATTGCAGTAGTGGGTTAGTTAGGAAATAAGTGATGTAGGTACATGTGTGGGTATGGGAGAGTGGGTGAGTGTATCCCTGAGTTTGACCTGGTGAGGGGTAGATGTGTGTGTGTGTGTGTGTGTGTGTGTGTGTGTGTGTGTGTGTGTGTGTGTGTAGTTTGCATAAATGAAGATTAACAAGCAAATCTTGCAATATTTTGGGACACTAAACACCAGGCATAATCTTCATATGTCAAAAAGCAGTTAAAAAGATAAAGAACATAGAATGGGACTTGCAGCACAAAAGGGGGGAACACTGAACTCCAGGCATAATCTTCATATTGTGCTTTAAAGGCACTTAAAAAAGAAAACAACATAAGGCTTATAGCATGAAATATGTGTTTTAAGGGGGCAATCGACAACAGGAATACTCTTAATATCGTGCCTTAATGGTATTTAATAAAGGAATTAGAACAAGGCTTGCAGCACAAAAGACTTAAGTTGGGGAACACTAGGCATCAAAGATATTCCCTATAGCATACTGTAAAGGCAGTTAATTACAAAGATTTAAACTCTGCTTTCTCAGTGAATTACACACAGATGAGTCCTCTGTACCACCACTAGACACAAGGGATGCATGTAACAAGTTACCTTACAGCTTTCAATATAAAAAAAACAAAAGTTAAAGGGGGGGGGTGGATTCAAACCCTGCACTTTTTAGACAGAAACCAGTTGACCAAGTAGGAGCCTTAACCCTCTCCCCTAACTGTTAAGTTATGGTAGTAGAGTATTTTTTCTAAGAAGTATATAACTAATCAATAAAAACAAAATGAAAACTCCAGCAAAGCTAGAACTTCCACTGAGTGACCTCCCAAACCTCTTGTATCAGAGGCACATGGGATATATGCAAATGATCCTTATGAACATCAGGTGTTTCAGCTACTTGGCGATTCTGAATGCCCATGAATTGCAGAGTCATCAGCACTCTCCACTAGTGATGGCACACCCAATTGTGATTATACAGATAATAAATAAATGCTGGCAATGCACAGAGTCTTGCATTATACCAGAATGGGGAGGAGATGGCATGTTTCCATCTCACCAACAGGAGTTTACCGACTAGGTATCTGCCTTTCTGTTGACTGTTTTGGAACTTGGAGTTTGTACGCTGCATATTTACATTGTTTCTTGTCTTTTGCTTTTGTTTTGTTGTAATTTGTTTTAATTAAAATTGTTTAGATTTATTTGAGGAGTTTTTAAAAGGTTGTTGGTTTGTTCTACTTAGCAAAGATTTAAAGTATTGTTTGATTGCAAAGGGGGTAACTCTGTCTGAGATTTGAAGTGGAGAAGTGTCATTTGTATTTAAGGTAAGTATAAATAACACAAGCTTTAACCTATGAGAGCTACCACTCATACGTAATGATATCAGACTTTTTAGGTTATAGTTTGCATACTTGCATTATTTCATCTTTTATTACATTGCACTTTGCTCTACTTTAAATCTATTTATTTACTTCATTTGCATTTGTTCTTGGACTTTTAAAAAGATTTGAGTACAAGTCAGTTAGCAAAGATTTATATTACATTCCTTGATTATAATGCAATTAAAACTATTTGCATTGTAAGCGAAACTAAGAGGTAATGTTTATTTAAGGTGAAGAGATGATAAGGTTTAATCTTTGAGAGCTACAACTGCCATGTGATGGTTGCTTTGTGACTATTTTTGATTTCTTGCTTTATATTTTGAATACCAGCATTGCATTTTACTTTTTGATATTTGCTGCAGTTTGTTTTACTATACTTTATTATTTTACTTTTTTTCTTGAAATTTAAAAAGATTCTTCATTAGAGAAGGCTAGTAAAGATTTTAAATGCATTCTTTGATTTAAGGGGATTAAGTTTATTTGAATTGTTGGAGGAATTGGGAAGTAGCATTGTTATTTAAGATAAACAGAATGGTACAATGTTTAATCTAAGAAAGCTGCCAGTACTATAGTTTTATGATTGATTTGGATTTCTTGCTTTATAGTCTGTGCACTTCCATAGTTTCTTGTCTTTTGCTCATGCTTTATTCCATAGGTTCATAAGAGGTTACTAGGCTAATGACCCTAGGGCCGTAACAAGCCTAGCCATATAATTCCCTTGTTCCCTAGCTGACTACGGCTAGATGGTCATTGTTAACAGAGCAAATCAGTGGTTAGTACTGACTGCCCCTGTCAATGAGGAACATTGGTGCCACCCCTGGGCTGAATTTACACTCTCTCATTCAAATGTCTGTCAAGGCTGTACTTAAATAGGTTCATTAAGGAGCTCTGCTTCACATGAAGTGGGAGTTTATTCCAGAAGAGCAGCAATCTCTGGGAGACACATCTGTTTCTTCAACATGTTCTGTTTATATCATAGGTTAGGTTGAGATCCCCAGAGTGAGTGACTCTTGTCCCATTTGATTTGTAGACATGCAGCGTTTCCATCAGGGTAGGGTAAGATCTCTCTGTAGGCCAGGCACAGATCACCCCTCAGCAGCCTGTAGGATACAGAGTACAGAAACAAGGGCTTCAGTCTTTCTGTGTAGGTCATGTTTTGGAGACCCTCAATTTTCTTGGTTAGAAACCTCTGTGTTCTCTCAAGTTGTTGCAGGTCTTTGATGAAGTATATACAAAAAGGAGCATTGTACTCAAGTAGTGGTCGGATGAGTGTTGAGTATAGAGGAGTTATAACATCCTTAGTTTTGGATGAGATGCCCTTATTTATGAGATGCACAATGTAGAAGGCTGTCCATACTACTGTGGAGACATGGTAATCAAAGTTTAAATTGCTGTCAACCTGTGTTCAAAAGTCTCTCACAATTATATTTGAGCTTAGGAGGTGCTTCCTATAATGTAATTTGCAGAGGCCACTTCTTTGTCAAAGGGGATAATGATGATGATGATGATGATGATGCACTTTTTTGCATTTAGTTTTAGAGTATAACTCTGGCAGCAATTATTAGTTTGTGTTAGCCCCGTTTGTAATATGTTAACGTCATTAGTGGACTCAATGATTGCACCTAGATTTCAGTCATCTGCAAACTTGATAAACCACAGGCCATCTACTTTCAGCTGGATGTCCAACAAGTAGATTCCAAATAGCAATGGGCCCAATACAGCTCTCTGTGATATACCACCAGTACCTGGCCTAATGGTGGAGGTGGAGTCCCAAACTTGGACAGTATGCATTGTGTCTGTGAGCCAATTTGCTACCCATCTAGTCACATATGGGTTAATTGAAAGCTATGGAAGTTTCTCAATGATACCTGAGTGGGGTATTGTGTTGAAGGCCTTGGCTAAGTCAAGACAGGTGGTATGTACTGCTTTGCCCTCATCCAGGGCTTTGGTGACATTCACGAAGAAGTCCACCAGGTTTAATAAGGAAGACCTGCCCTTAATGAAGCCAAACTGGGTCAGGTCAAGAGTTTGGAGGTTGCCTGTGTCCTTGTTGATAAGATCCATGATGATTCTTTCCCTGGGCTTGCAGATAAGTCTGGTTAGGCTTATGGGTCTATAGTTCCCAGGGTTGGTTGATGGACCCCCCTTTAACCAAGATGCTGGTGGAAAACCAGTACTCAGACTGTGGTTGAAGAGAGTGCCAAATGGTTCCACTAGGTCTTGTTTTAGATTGCTTAATAAGCAGCCTGAGATGTTATCTGGTCCCATGGTGGCTGTGTTTTTTTATTTATTTATTTATTTTTATTTTACATTTGTTTACTGGGATAGTCCGACTGGGTTGATAACCTATTTTTGGTGGAGACCCGGGAGAAAAGCTCCACAAAAAATACAAACTGAAAAGTACACATGAGAAATACATTGACAGACAGATAATACAGTACATAAGAACATATCTGTCACATAAATTAAAACTATTACAATCTAAAGAGAAGGCAGGGGATGTTTAAAATTGTGCAAAATTATTTACATGTAGTAACTGTTACAATTTAGTAGAGTCAAAAATTATATAATAATATTACAGATTGAGTTATCAACTGATACATACATTTAGGTAAAAAAATACTGCCAATATGACTGCATATAAGAGCAGGTAAGAGGTGAGTGTCATATAGGGAGAAAGAGTGATTTATGGGTATACAATGCAGGTGTACTCTAGCCAGGAGTAGTGCAAGAGCACTTCCAGTTGTTGTTTAGGTGGATCCTAAGAAGTTGTTTGAACATAGTGGAGTTGGTAGTGTTAAGGATGTTTTGAGGGATGGCATTTCAGACTTGGAAGATGCCATTAGAATAAAGGGAATCTCCAAAGCTGTTATAAGATTTAGAGACTGAAAGAAGGGATTTATCTTTGGATCTTAGTGTTCTGAGATTAGAATATGGCTGGATGAGGTTTGGAAGTGCAGGACAGTTTCCTGGATTGGTAATGATATTCTGTGCAGTAGATATTTGATGGACATGCAGGAGATTGGGTGGTTCTAGCCAGATGAGCTGGTCAAGTGCTGCACAGTGGAGGGACCTGTGTGGGGAATTTGTGGTAAATTTGGCTATTTTGTTGTAGCATGCCTTCAACTTAGCTAGGTCAGATTTTCTCAGGTTAGTAAAGATTAGTGAGGCATGTAACAGGGTGGAGAGAAGATGGATTCTAGCAATAGCTTGCCTGGTGTGATGGGTAAGAAATTGTTTGGACCTGTAGAGAGTGCCAAGCTTAATATGGGTTTTCTTGATAACTACAGATATATGCATGTCAAATTAAAGGTTACTATCAATAGTGACACCTAGAAGTTTTGTATGAGATATGGGTTCAATTTGGTGTTATCAGCTGAGAAGATAGTGAAAGGAGCTGTTGGGTTTTTGTTAGAGAAAATAATGAGTTTAGTTTTCTTGGGGTTCAATGCAAGCTGTTGGCTAGAGAGGTAAGATTCCATTTCTGTGAAGGATTTTGGCTCTTTTTCTTGTAGCTGGGACAGTGAGGGAGTAGCACAAATTAGAGTTGAATCATCTGCATATCGAATAGTAGTAGCCAGGTTGGTGGCAGTATGCAGATTGTTGGCAAAGGCTGTAAAGAGCAGTGGGCCTAAGGCTAAACCTTGAGGGACTCCTACTAGTACTGGGAGGTGTGAGGATAGGTCGTTATTCCATTTGACTGCTTGGTGGCGTTCTGTGAGGTAGCTTTCAAACCAGGTTAGTGTGGTGTGGGATAGGGTGAGTGAGGCAAGTTCACTTAACAGTTTTTGGTGTGATAGTGTTGAATGCTTTGGACATGTCCAAAACGATAGATGATACTTGTTGGCCATTATTTTTATGTGACTTATAGTGCCCATGAAACTAAGGAGGGCAGTGGTAGTACTATGGTTGGGCCTGAAACTGTGCTGGGTACTAGTTAGGAGTTTGAGATCAGTTAGGTAGCCCATAAGTTGGGTGTGGATGCATTTTTCTAGGACATTTGATAAAGGAGATAGAATAGCTATTGATCTATAGTTTGTGAATTCAGTTGATACACCACGCTTATGTAGAGGGATGATGTGTGAGGTTTTCCAAAGTTTGGGAACATACTGTTCTTTGATCTATTAATTAGTATAGAAATAGGATATGCTATGGAATTAGCAGCTAGCTTGAGGTATGAGGCTGGTAACTGGTCGATAGCAAGGGTTGTGGGTTTTAAATTATGTAGTAGTTTTCTTATCGTGACTGTTTGGATGGGTGCTAGGGAGAAGGTAGAAGTGTTAGGGGGTGGGTATGGTATGGTTGGAGGGGTGGGGGTAGTGTGATTTAGGAGGTATAGGATGGAGTTAGTAAAGAAAGAGTTAAACTGGGTGGCCAAAGTATCTGTGGTATTGGAGGTGTGGTGGGGGGTGGGGGGTGGAGTTGAGAACTGTCCTAGTTGCAGAAGTTTTTTTATACTGCTCCAGAAATTTTGAGGATTGCTATGGTGGATGTTTTGAATTTGAGTATAGTATGCTCTTTTGTCATTTTTGATTTGGGTTTTGGCTTTGTTTCTTAGGTGATGTTAGGTATCAAGAGAGTTTTGGGTTTTGTTGATGTGATATAGGGTCCAGGACTTGTCTCTATCTTTGAGTAGTTGTTTGGTTTCATTTGATAGCCATGGGGTGTAGTTAGCCTTGACCCGATTTTTTTCTAATTGGAGTTAGAGTATTTAGAATTTCAAGGAACTTAGTATTGAAATATTCTACAGCTGAGTCCAGGTTTAGTTGAAATAATGGGGACCAGTAGCAGTGTTGTAGTAAAGAATTAAAGGTGGCTGTGGAAAAGTCCTTATTACTTCTAATGTCTTTGTATATTGTAGATTTGGGGATGTTAGTTTTGTGCCTGACTAGGAAGGTGGGTAAGTGGTCACTTAGGCTGTCAGGAAGACAGACTGAGTGCCAAACTAGAGAACGTTTATTAGTTTGGATCCAGTCGAGAATTGCTTTTTTTGCTCCTATGTTTGTCTATTCTAGTGGGAGAGTTTATAATCTGTGTATATCCATGTAGGTTGATGGAGATAAAAGGGGATGTCAGAGGAGCAGGTGAGCCAGTCAGTATTAAGATCACCCATAATAATAGTATCCTGACTGAAGGAGATGGATGACCAAGAAAAGAGTCCTTCTATGACGGAGAAGTTATTACCAAGGGGAATATAGACTGATATTATTATGTGTTTGGATTAATTTTGAGTTGACAGATTAATATTTCACTGTTGTTCAAGTCGGGGGAGGATGTTTGTAATCTTTTGATATTAAGTGTGTCCGTGTATAACATTGCTACCTCTCCTCCTCATTTGTTCTGTCTGTCAGCTCTATGGATATTGAAGTCAGAAGGGATAATTTCATTGTCAGTAATTTGGGGTTTTACAGGTTTCTGTTAGAATAACGTCAGGAGACTAGAAGTAGATAGTTGCGTGGAGCTCATGAATCTTGTTTACAAGGCTCCTAATTTTCATATTACAGATTAGTAGACTAGGAGTGGAAGGTCTGAGGTTTATGAATTGTATTGGATTGGAGGAGTGTGTTAGGCCTGTTGTCTGCTGAGGTAGGTAAGGGCCAGGATTTGGGTGTATGTCTCCACTTAACTTTAATTGTGTTTTCCTGTTCGGGGGTAGGAGTGGGATTTTGTGGCAAGCCTAAGAGCCAAGGTTTTGGTATTAGGCAAGGAGACAGGCCTATATGTGAATATTGCTGTGTTGCTTAGTTTGAAGAGACTAGAGGCAATGAGGATATTGAATGTGGAGGAATGGGTAGTGAGTTAATAGGGTTAGTGGGGGATGGATAGTGGTGATTAATATTTCTGTGATAGGAGGTAAGATGGAGGATGAGAGAGACTAAAATGAGAAAGACAATTTGCACAGGGGAGCATGGTGGAGTGCATGGGAGTTGGTGAGGGTGGAGTGAGTTTCTGTGGTTGGATGATAGTGTGGTAAGAGAATGGGATGGGGTTGTGGCAGATTATGGGTTGGTCAGGTGTGAAGTTTAGATGGAAAGGTGGATGGTGGGTATGTAAGCTGATTGTGGTCTGCCGAGAGTGGGGAGGGTTGGAGCTGGATTGGCTCTGTGGGCTAAGGGGAGTAGCATGTCTATGTATAAATAGATGATGTGGGGGTGGTTGGGAATTGGGGGGTAGAGTAGGAGAGTGGAGTGAGCCCGAGCCCAGAATGGTCTTGCAGAGGGCAGATATGACCTGCTCTTTGGAGATAGTGGATTGGTGACAGGGATGGTTTGAGGTGTGTCTGGTGGGGGCAGGGGGTGAAATTTGTGCCAAATCTGTCCACCAGCAGGTTGGCAATTTCTTTGGGTTCAGTGTGAGCACTACCATCCACAGTGAGTTCAGCCCACAGATGGGCATTCCCTTTAAAATTTCGGACATAACTAAAGAGAGCCTTATGGTTATATTTAGCTAGAGATGCTAATTTAGCCTCATAATTGACTTTAGAGTACTTTACAAGATGTCTGCTTTGCTTGTTCAAGCTGTGAAAGGTTATCTTCCCCTGGTGAGTAAGTTCCCTTTTGTTCTTGGATAATAGTTTCTTCCTTTTGTTATATAACTTTTTTATACTTGTGGTCCACCAGGGTGGCCTGTTTCTTTGGGAAGAATTGGTTTTGATCCTGACAGGTACAGTCAAGTCTTTACAGTTGTTTAAATGTCTATACAGGGCATTTGTTTACTCATCTGCATAGGAGTCATTGTTGGCTGTGTTAGTAAGAGGTTTGAAACTTTTTATACCATAGCTTAGTAGGCTAAAGTTTGTTTTGGAGAACGTTTTCAGTTTGTTTGCTCTTGTGAGGGTGTCCAGCCTGATCTTTACTTCAAACAAGACAGATTTATGGTCTGACCTCACTGGGGAGGGCAACATATAGGAGGCAGTGCAGTGACCCCCATCATGTTGGTGAGTACCAGGTCCACGACATTCAAGCCCCTTGTAGGGGTGCAGGCTAGCTGTTCCAGTGCATTTGAATTATCAAAGAACAAGTACATCAGGGTGATCACATTTCTGCTCATGTATGTTGTCCGGTCTACGGAAGGATAGTTGAAATCCCCCATGACCAAAGTGTTTTGCTGTACTGGGAGTAATTCTAGCAAGTTCAGGTAGTCACTGTGTTTCTGTTTGTTCATGGCGTGGGACCTGTAGCTAGTGATGATGTGGTAGGGTATTTTACCTATATTTAATTATACCTGGAGCAGCTCTAGAGAGTTGTACTGTTTAACCAGTTTTGAGGTGTATTTGGATTTAATGGAGATCGATACACCTCCACCTTTGGTTCTTTCATGCTCAATTTGGGGTCTGAACGTGTGGAAGACATTGTAGCCTTGTATGGATGGGGTACTCTCTGTGGCCTTCAACCAAGTCTCAGTGACTGCACAAACATCAGCATCTTCCAAGGTGAGGAGTTCTTCTAGAGAGTGCAGTTTTCTGTTGAGGCTCCTAGCATTAAGCAGCATAATCTTCAGTTTGTCTCGAGTGGAGTTCTTTATGTTGGAAATGTTTTTAATTTTGACATTCCCTAAAAAAAGCACTATGGGGGAGGCAAGCATCTTTGCCAGTATCTGAAAGCCTAGAGAAGACAGGTAAAGACCATCTCTGGCAAAGCAGTATTGTCTGTTGATCATGTCTTCCCAGGCTGACAGATACTGGATCCCCTTGGATTGACAGCAGAAGCTAAGCCAATTGTTGAAGTCAATCATTTTTGTCTGCATTGTGGCATCTTCCTAGGTGAAGATAAAATGCTACTTAGTGCTAAGGACATACCTGCTTGGGACACATAATTTGAGAGTTCAGTCATGTCTCTCTTCATATAGTCCAGAGAGGTATGTGTCAAGTCATTCACTCCATGTACTATGACAGAGTCATAACGGTAATTGTTAAGTGGCTTGACAGTGTGTGTGATTTATGGGTCCTGGCACCTGACAGGCAGCTAACCGTGACTTTCTCCTTGTCGAGCCTGGTGAGTGGAACATCTTTGTGTCTCACTATGGAATCACCTATGAGCAGAACATTAGGTTTTGAGGATTTTGCCTTAGGAGCTTATTTGCTGAGACAGTTGTATGTGTGTTTCTATGTGAAGTGGGGTCTGTTCGTGTTCCAGTATGTGTGATCTCTTTGCGCTTGGGAGGTCTCTGGTCCTTTGGTAGAGTCTTAGTGAGTACCTGCACATAGGTGGGTCTATGTGATGTGACCTCGTCTTGTATGAGAGGAGAGGTGTGTTTGCTGACATTCTGCTTGATGTCTTGTTTATTGTTACATGAGTGGATAGATTCCAGTTTCATGGTATAATTACATTTCTCACATACTGTATTTGTTTGTTTAGGAGCAAGTGTTTTTTAGTATACATGAGGCAATTACTACATTGCCTTAGGATGCCCATGTTAATCAGACTAGCTGGTGAAATGTTCAGAAACTGGCTGTCCATTGTAGCAGGTTAAACCTTAAGTACTAGATGAGGAGTGGCAAGTTGGATTAGCTTTTGCACTAGGACTAATTTGACTAATTAAAGAAGGAGGCTTATTCTGTTGAGGATTAATGACGAAGGAGTGTGGTAATGCTGCTGAGTGCTCAACTGAGTTGCCCACAGTGCAGCAGTGCACAGCTGAGTTGCCTGCACTACAGCAGGGAAGCTTGGAAGGGTTCAACTGACAAATGTCTAGGGAAAAATTAGTTTCTAGGAGTTTGCTACTATAGAGGGCACTGCTAACCCCTGTCATGCAGTGTGTAGCTACACACAAACACGAGGCTTATATACAGGCAAAATTAAACAGTTTTAAACTAGTCTGCCAATAGGAAGTCACACAATGATCCTTCCTCCAACAATCCCCAGAGCAGACAGGGCTATTTCCACAATCTTCTTCCACAGGGGTGTAGGGAAGCCCTTCTTAATGTAAAATGGCTAGATATGAGTTCAAGTGTATAAAAAGCAGACTAGATTTAGCAAGTCTGGATCTAGTCTATGCTATCTAAACAGTATTACAATTAAAAACACATGCAGATAATGAAGCAGGTACAGACAGGAAAAACAGTCACAAAGGCACCAATTAATGCAGTAAAACAGTTAAATGCAGTTGAAAAGTACAGATAAAGATCAGAATAAACTTTATTTCTTGTTCATAGCGTTGGGTGGCTTGTATTCAAGCAGAAACAGTCTAGACCTCTGGCAAAGGATGCCAAATGCAGAGTAGCTCTAGATAATTGAGACAAAACCCCCACATGTGAGGATTATTATATACAGGTGACACTGAACAGTTTTAAACTATTCTGCCAATAGGGAATCATACATATTGATCCTTCCTCCAGCAATCCCCAGCTCAGACAATGCTATATCCACACTCCTCTGCCACAAGGGTGCAGGGGAGTCCTTATTGTAAAAATGGCTGGATTTGAGTGCAAGTGTATCAAAAGCAGGCTAGATTCAACAAGTCTATCTAAGCAATATTACAGTGCAAAACAAGTTCAGATAATGAATAATGTTCAGACAGAAAAAAAAGTCAAAAAGGCACAAATTAATGCAGTAAAACAGTTAAATCCAGTAGATCAAAACACTTCTGCCACAAGGGTGCAGAAAACACCTTCTTTATGTAGAATAGCTGGTTTAGAGCCCAAGTGTAACAAGGCTACACAAACTACTTACACCAGGCCTACAATTAAAATATACAATGCAATACAGTGCAATTAACCACTTAAAGCAGCAGCAGACAGTACTGTTCTTTTTTGAAACTGCTAAAGTACAGTCACCGTATATTAGACAAGTGAAAAAATACATAGTGCCCTTTTATGTGTTTCCCAGCTGAGACAGACCAGGCAAACACCTACCAAAACTAGATGAACTACCCCAGTCCTCCCAATGCAAAAGCACAGTAAAGGAGTGTCCAGAGTGAAATGCTACCAAAAACAAACTTAGAAGACACAAAATGCTTCCACAAACAAATGTAAAGATATAGATACAGCAGTGTACTTTACAAACAGCTTGTAAACGTGTGATTATTCAATAAAAGTGCTTTGCTTGTATAAATAAGTCACAAGCCACTCAATTGTACAGAATTTATAAAGGCACTAAAAACAAGATAAGCTGATTGATAAGCACTTCAGCCAATAAAACTACATACTCTCAAATGTTTCACCGACCTATACAGACCAGACTACCTCCCAGTGCATTAGATGGAAAATCCACTGACCTTGTGATGTAAAAACAAGTACCTGCTAAACTGTAAAATGCACTACTTTATCCAACAGCTACATAGATAATGAATTCAGATTAAGTAAATCAGTAGAACAATACAAGCAAAAGGAAAGGCAAATAAATAATTCAATTCATCAACAACAGTGTAGAAAGGGAGGAGCTTATTAAGCTCAAATTAGAGTAAGGGTAGGCAGCTTAAAAACCACCAGGTTTAAAATGCAAATCAATAAAGTGGAGGGTGGGTGGGAAACACAATTAGGGAATCACCAGCAAGCAATGCTTTAGTTTCTGCAAGCTTGAAATCTTTTCAGCAAAAGACAAAGGGCCAGAAAGTAAGTGTGTATTTAAGTATCACCCAAGAGGCAATTAACCAATGAGAAAACATGTGAAATGTGCAGCCTAGATAATTTAAGTCTACCTACCACAAAGAAAAAAAAAACAGGCCAAGCAGATTTCTTAAAACAGAAGACAAAATGGAGGAGGTAAAAGAATAAGCAGCTCTGTCACTGACAAAAAAAAAAATACAGGACTGCTTTCCTCAGCCAGCAGGGAATCAGGCAGTTATTTAGTTTCTGCAAGCTTAAAATCTTTTCAGCAAATGACAAAGGGCCAGAGATTCACTGTCTAAGTATCAAATCAAGCAACAATTAACTAATGAAAAAAACATGTGAAATGTGCAGCCTAGGTAATTTAAGTCTACCTCCCACATAGAACAAAATCATCAGGCAAAGCAGATGAGAATGTTTCGATATGGTTGGAAGCTACCCTTAAACCATATATGGGAAGGGTTAATAATATTCTTGTTGACACAGGGCATTTTCTGAGACTCTTGGGTGACGTTATAAAACCTGATGGTATAAATAGACTTTTGATGGTTACCTTGGATGTAAATAGCCTATTCACCGTCATTCACAACAATTATGGCATAACATCTGTGGGAGAGCTCCTTGCAGGTTTGGGTGTAGCTATGAACAAGGTAGAGTTAGTGAAGGACATGTTGACCCTAGTCTTGGAGAACAATGTTTTCATAGGAGCAGGCTCATTGTATAGGCAAGCACGGGGGGGTGGCTATGGGTACCCCCTGTGTGAATACCTATGCTAATCTTGTTCTTTCCAAATGGGAATCATCTGAAGTTTTAAACAACAATGAATGGAAGGACTACATCACCATGTATGTCCGTTTTGTAGATGATATCTTTATTCTATGGAATGGTGACTGTAGCTCCTTTGACCGTTTCCTATCCTATATCCATTCCACCACTACATTTCTGAAATTCACAGCCAACACTTCCTTTACTCGTATAGAGTTTTTAGATGTCTGTGTGGAACAAACACAGGAAGGTTTTGTTTCTAGCCTACACAGGAAGGAGTGTTGGCAGAATACTTTACTATTGTTTGATAGTATGCACCCCCGTCACGTGTTTCCAAACATAGTTAGAGGACAGGTGAGTCGTATATCTAGGGTGAGTGCTGTTGACATACAATTTGATGAAGAATTGGATAAACTTGGTTATTGTTTTAAGGACAGGGGTTATGGAGATGATCTGGTACATAAAGTCATTGATAGTAGCATTGGACTTAGGCGGACAAGGTATAAGCCATGGTTGAAAAGGTCCCAGGGAGAAATACCCACAGTTAATAATAGGTGCAGCCATACACAAGGGGGTCCTAAGTTAATTTTTACTTATGGTAGCAACATTAATGACATTTGCAAGATTGTAAAAAATAATTGGAACATTCTAACCAGTGATGTGGGTCTCAGAGGTATTGTTGATAATATTCCTAGATTTCGATATAGGAGGAATAGGAATCTTAAGGATCTGCTGTGTAGTGAAAGGTTGAGTTCTCATAGTAGGTCCTTTAAAACCCTGGCAGGTACACATCCTTGTGGGATATGCAAGGCCTGTGACCACATTAATAAGGAAGTTACATTTAAACATCCGACGACAAATAAGGTATTTCATTTACAAGGGAGGGCCACATGCAGGACCACTAACATAGTATACTTAGCAGAATGTGTATATTGCCCATGTTTCTACGTTGGGATGACCAACAACATGTTCAAGGTTAGGATTCTACAACATATGAGTAGCATTAGAAGTTGTGATTTGAGTAACGCTTTGTATAGGCATATTAGTGGCAATCCAACACATAGCTTCAAATTTAGGGCCATTGTTAATATTAGGTTGAATAATGGGGGGGGGGGGTGTCAAACATATGACAGCTTTGGCTGAATCCAAATGGATTATTGAACTCATGGCACACAGGGAACCGGGATTAAATGATGTAATACCAATCAAACCCACCCTTCAAAATAGGCGGGTTTTTCATTAGATGCTATTGGTTGTTTTATCTTTTAAAAATGTTGTTTGTATATTGTGTCTTTGTCTGATGAAGGATGAATCCCGAAAACGCTTACCTTGTGTTTTATTGTTTGATTACATTTTAATCTGGTTTTATATACATACAGCAGTGTCCTGTTGCTTTTGTTTGGTTTTGCACGTATTTTGGAGCATAGCAGGACTTTGGCACAGAGTACAGATTTTTTATTTGGACTTGTTAATTATACTGTGTATTCCTTTAGTGAGGAACCTCTGTGGATGTTCCAGTTGTTGGATATGCCTGGTTAGGTACATACCAAAGGGAGCATTGTACTCAGTGATAGGCCTGATGAATGCAGAATGCACTGGAACAATGACTTCCTCGGACCTAGATGCCATACCTTTGTTTATAAGTTGCACAACATAGAATGATTTCCTCAATACTGCAGACATTTGATGGCCAAAGGCTAGTTAACTGTATATGTGTGGCCCCAGGTCCCTGACTACTGGGTCATCTCTCTTAGGGGCATGTAGCTAATATGATAGTTACCGGGGTAGATGACTTCCCAAAGGATACTGTTATGCATTTCCTGGCATCTAGTTTTAATCCATGGCTCTGACACCAGTTATCTGTCTGTGTCAGCCCTTCCTGAAGAGCATTTATGTTGGTGGGAGATTCAATGATAGTGCCTAATTTGCAATCATCTGCAAATTTAGTCAGCCAGAGGCCATTGACATTGGACTTGACTTCAGCAAAGTAAATGCCAAAAAGGAGCAGTTCCAGGACCAGTCTCTAAGGGACTCCACTTGTCACTGGCCTCTTTGTAGAGGTGGACTCCCCAATTCTAACTTCCTGGGACCTGCTGTCAGACAGCTAGCTATCCACAGGGTGACATAAGGGTTTGTACCTAACCTCCTGAGTATGTTAACAATGCCTGGGTGGAGTATTGCCTTATCTGACAGACAGGGACTATAAGCTTACGTTATCCTTTTCTAACAGACAGTGGCTACAGCCTTTAACTCCTGAACTTCTGCAGTGAATATTTAAGTGCAAAAGGACCTGTTTTATAAGAGTTTGAATCACACCACTGGTATGCATTAATGTATAAAGGACAGTTGGCCTTCTGACTGTCTAGTAATGGGCAACACTTTCCACATCAAAATAAGCCTTACACTATGCAGCTATAGATCAGAGTTATAATCACTGGCTGCTCAGGATTATACCCACACTAGGCTGACTCCAGTGCCTTCAAGTCTAGCCTTAACAACAGTAATTAAAACTTTTGCAAAACTATTACACACGCACGCACAGACACGCACACACACACACACACACACACACACACACACACACACACACACACACACACACACACACACATGCACATGCACACACACGCGCGCGCACATACACACAATATTTTCCAGAAAGGGAGATAAATGATAAATTGCTATTACCACCATATCCTATCCCAAGCTTTTGGGTATTCTGCCACTAATGCATCAATAAAAAAAGAACACAAATTAATCTTGATCACTAAAATAAGCCAAAGTTTTGGTGTTTGAATTGTAGAAATAGCTTAAACTTAAGCAGTAACTCTACAAAAGGCAGCTGTCCACTGGGGTCTATATTACACCAGTGAAAGACGTATTCAGCAAATATGTCTTCATCGCTCACCAGCTGCCAAATCTTTCCTACGTTTCGGAAATGCTTGGCTATCATCTCAATTTTGGCCTTACACTGTAGTGTGATCTCGGAGTTGGTATATATAGTTAGGGAGGGTGTGGGGGGTGAAGCCCCCTACTTGGGTGGATTTGATTTAGTGCTTTCTGTGTTCTAGACATTTGGTGGGCTAGTGATTCTGGACCATGGGAAAAATTCCGTGGTTTGGTGAAGTTAATTTCAGTGGCTGGTGAGCGATGAAGTTGTATTCACTGAATATGTCTTTTCCTGATGTAATATAGACCCTTCCACTGTTTACCACTAAAAACCTTAAACACTGAAATTAATAAGTAAAATATCAGCCACACATATTTAAACTTAAATAATAATTTACTTGAAATAAATAAATGAAATCATTCCTTTCAAAATATTATTGATATATATATATATATATATATATATATATATATATATATATATGTCTACTTCATAAAATCGAATCCCCAGATCATCGAATTACATTTCTTCGAGATGAATCCATCAAAGTTGCAGAACAGTGAAACTCCACATCGTCAAACCTCACATCATTGAAATGAAGGTATTTCTTGTTTCTCCATAGCAACAGTAGTGAATGGAATGGAGAGTCATCAGGAAAAAAAAATTGCCCCAAACCAAGTACTCTTAAACCCTCCATTTACAATAATATCTTGGTGATTGTGACTCCATAGTAAGTTTCATGGACTTCACCCACACAAGGCTGTTCAAAAACTGGGTGTCAGTGACCTGTCTTTCCAGTGCCAAGCTCTGTCATATCTCAGAGGTCCTCAAGATCCTTAAGATAAACAAGAATGACTACAACATAGTGATGGCTCATTTTGGTGTAAATAACCTGGTGTACAAAATCCTAAGAGGGAAATGTAGAGTTCTTCAGCCATGCCTTAACTACATGAAATCTCTGGTATTGAGCAGAATCCTACCTTCATCAAGAGTGATGTCAAGGTAAAAGGAAAAGATGATTGATTTAAAAAATTGGTTGATTAAATGCTGTCACTTGAGGGGGGGATCCAGAATATGTCAACAAAGGAAGTGCTGCACAGCCTTATTTCATTTGTAAGGATGACTCGCACTTCTTATTCCAATGTTTTGACATACTGGCTAATGCCTTTACTGCCCTCAGGTTACAATAAGAAGTTTGAGTATCAGATACGTGACCAAAGTATGTATGCATTTGGGACACTGACAGTCAGAATGCCAAAAACTAGCAGTACTGACTGTCTGACTTACTTCTCAGACACATGGTATCACTTTCTCCTATGTCCAAAGTGGTAGGATGTTTCAAAATTTGAGCTATTTTGTGGTATTGTCAGTTGTTGGCATTCTGTGATGTTCTTCATGTTTCACTGTTGCAGTCATCCCTTGAGGGGTTATCCCTGCTGTGGTAACCCTCAGTCGGCCCAAATACCAGAGTCTAAGGTTTAGTGCATCAGCTGCTGTCACTTGCTGACTGACATCAGGTCATCAGTGCTATAAAAGAAGGCCATTGATGCCATTACATCAGTCTTTCTTGCAGTGGAGCCCTTAGCAGAAGCAGTTCGCAAGTGTGCCGGTCGGTCGCTCCAGAGTTCAGTTTGCAGCTGAAAACGTCTAAAGCCAAGTACCCCATTGGGGACCTTTTTTTCTTACACTAACCGATGTCAGGAAAAAGTCAATAATTGTCTCACCTGTGGAAAGCAGATACCACACTGAGACTTCCACTCTTACTGCGTCACTTGTTTAGGCCCAGACCACAACGTTCCCCATTGTTAGTTCTGTGCTCTGTTTAACGCTAGAACTATTCATCATACAGCTCTTTTTGTAGCATGATATTTTCATCTTCCATCTTCAATTCCCAAAATGGCATCTGTCAGTCAACAATCTGCAGATCTTCTGAAGAAACGTAAAGATAGAGACAGACCACTTAAGGCCAAGCCTTCCAACTACTCTACCACTAAACAGGTCATCAGTTCTCTGGAATTCAGTGAGGTGCTTTCGCAGCCCCTGATGCCCAATTCGATTACTTTGCAGGCCTCTTCCAAGACTCTTTCAGAGTCCAGTATGCTGCAGAAAACTTCAGCTACCGAGCCTGTGGTCCTCTCTGCCTCAGTTGGGTCTAGAGTCGCAACGCAGGCACCGGCTTCCGAGGAGCCCTTTCACACTTCCGAAGCTAGATCAAAACTGATGACTTCTACTTCTTCAGCCATCACCAGACTGATAGACACACTTAGGCCCAGAAGCAGGCTTACTCCTAAGAAAACTACTAAAAGCCATTTTGTTTCCCCTCCTTCATCACCTCAAACTTCTATGCTTAAGATGACAGAGGATCTTATTATTCTTATCAGGGGGTGGTCAAACCACACCTTCCAAAAGAAGAAGAGACCCCTCCCATGAAGTTTTTTCAGAACCAGTGTCAGAGGAGTCTGGTTACACTGAATTTGATGAGGAACAACATCTTCCCCTTACCACTTATAAGGAGACTGGTGCAGAGGAATCTATTCCTTCTGTCTCCCCACCTGAAGACCTTTCTTTTGGGAAACACTTCACACACTGAGGGAACATTTCCACTGGGAATCTCAAGACTACCCTCAGTCCAAGAAAAGGCTAAGGGAATTCCTTGAACTGCCTCAGCATAGAACCTTGGCCATTCCACCTACTCTGGACGTGGTGGATGATGTATTTCAGGAATCCAGCCTGACCCCAGATGCACTACCACCTGCTCCCAGAAAACCTGACAGGTTCTACTGAGTACCAGACTCACACAAATTCCTGTACAGGAATCCTACTGCTGACCCAGAGGTTATTACACAGGGACCTAAAGGAGCTGAGGCTAGTTCTTCTAAAAACCCTACTCCTTCAGACAAGGACTGCAGAACCCTAGACAAATGGGGTAAGAAAGTATGTACCTCTGCAACTTTAGCTATCAGGGCTCTCAACTGTCAGTTTCATATGCTCAAATATCAGCAACATACTTTGGAACTATTAAGACAAAAGATTTCAACCTTTACTGACTGTGCCAATTCCAAGGAGTTAGCAGATTTATTACACTCTACTGTTCAGGTAGCAAAACATTGATTGCACTGCAGTTATGATGCCCTAGAAGCTTCCAACAGGGCATCAGTGTCTGGATCTGTTATTAGGAGACATGCATGGCTGAAGGAACATCGCCTCCCTGATTATGCCAAATCTAAGTTACTGGATGCATCTTCGGACAAGGACAGAGTATTTGGAGGAAAAGTGGAAGAGGTGCTTAAACGAATGGAAGGTAAAGCTAAATCTATGCAAATTGTAAAAGATTTCTACAAGTACAACCTCCTAGGTTCAGCAGGCATTTTGCCTCTAAGCAATGATCCTTTCCTGCACCCAGCAGGCAGGGCCAAGGCAAACCATGCAGAGACAGACCTCACAGATCCATACCCCAGGGGCAGCAGAGAGCCAAGCAGTGGGCCTCCTCAGCACCTAAGCCAGGGACTTCCAAGTCCTCCATGTATGGAAAAACCTCCCAATGACTCCATCCCTCATGTCTGCCCTCCCAGCAACCACCAACCCTTAGGAGGAAGACTCTCTCTTCACAAAGAAAACTGGTTTTCCATAACAAAAGATCAATGGGTCCTAAAAATCACCTCTCAGGGATATAAATTTTCCTTTCACATACTCCCTATTCCAAGAGGGCATCCAGACCTTCCTCCAAATCAGAGGGCAGAGGCATTAAAACAGGTACAATCTCTCATATCCCTAGGGGCAGTAGAACATGTACCCTACGAACAAGCAGGAAAAGGGTTTTATTCAAGACTATTCCTTCTTCCTCGAAAAGAGGGCACCTGGCGCCCCATCTTGGACCTTTCCAGCTTAAACACCTTTCTGGTCATTCCCAAGTTCAAAATGCTAACCCTGCAGCATCTACTGCCAATGCTGACCAAAAAAGCATGGTTAGTCACCCTAGACCTAAGGGATGCCTATCTTCACATACCCATAAGGGAATCCTGCAGGAAGTTCCTGAGTTTCAGGGAAGGCTCTCAGCACTTTCAGTTCTCCTCATTACCCTTTGGCTTATCTACTGCACCCAGGGTATTTACCAAATTCTTGGCCCCAGCCATAGCCTTCTGCAGACAGAAAGGCATTTAAATTCACCCTTATCTGGACGATTGTCTCATCCAGGCAGAGACCAGAGAAAAACTCATAGAGGACCTCCTCTCTGTAAAAACCCTTCTAACCTCCCTAGGGTACACAATCAATGAGAAGAAATCGAAGCAAACTCCATCAAGGGAGATTATTTTTCTGGGGGCACTTCTAAATACAAAATCTCAGATGGCCTTCCTCTCCCAAGACAAACAAAAATTCCTACCTCTATGCTTCCTTCACCTGGCCTCTCAAAGGCATCTAATTGCAAGGAAGTTCCTACAGGTCTTCAGGTACAAGACATCCTGCATTCTCCTCATCCCTCTGGCCAGGCTTCACATGAGAAAAATTCAGTGGTACCTGAAAAATCTTTGGTGTCAGCACTCTCGGTCTCTGGAAACCTCTCTGCCTGTGATTCCCTATATAAGCGCAAAGTTCCTTTGGTGGGCAAGGGCTTGTGCCCAGAACAAGGGTCTCCCCTTCACCCTCCCACCAGCAACACAAACCATCACCACAGATGCCTCAGACATAGCCTGGGGCACCCACTTGGAGGCCCAGCACCAGGAAATCCTATGCAGAAAAATGGAAATGATTCTGCTCCTGGAGCCACTCCAGAGGGGCAACCACACAAATACCCTCTATCCCTCTTATCCTGGACTACCTAGCCAAGCTTCTTCATAGTGGCCTCACCTTCTCTTCTATAAAAATCCACGTATCAGCTATCTCAGCTCATTTTGATACAGAGCAGCCCCTGTTCTCCCATCCCTTGATTAAACAATTCCTCATAGGGGCTTTGAATCACAGACCTCCCAGAAGGCCTCCCACCCTAGCATAGGACCTAAATTATGTTTTGGAAAAACCTACCTTACCTCCCTTCAAATCAGCTGCCTCAGCAGATCTTAGGTACCTCTCTTGGAAGACTGCCTTCCTACTAGCTATCACCTCAGCCAGAAGAGTTTCAGAGCTTCAGGTCCTGATAACCATTACCCTTTACCATCTGTTCACCCTCAGGACCAACCCCTCCTTTATGCCCAAGGTGGTATCTGATATAACTCTCAACCAGACCATCCATTTGCCACCTTCTTTCCCAACCCACAAAACAAGGGGGAAAGAATTCTGTACTCACTAGATGCACACAGACAGTTCAGATACTATCTGGACCATACAAAATCTTTCAGAAAGACTGACCAACTTCTGGTCAGTTTTGCCTTTGGGGCACAGGGGAAGCCCATTTCCAAATAGACCATTTAAAAATGGATATCTCACTGTATCCATTTCTGCTACACTTTGCATGGGAAGCCTACCACTAAGCCTATCTGAACCCATTCCACTAGAGCAGTCTCCACTTCCACAGCCTTCCTCAGAGGGGTACCCACCAGGGACATCCTAGAAGCTGCCATCTGGACTTCGGTCCATACCTTCACCAAGCATTACCACCTACCTCTCTTTTCTAAGACTAGGGCAGGATTCACCACTGCAGTTCTGCAGGGCATGCTGTCCCATTCCTAGGACCCTCCTCATGCCTACCACCCTTACCTAAGCTTTGGGAATCCTCCCACAAGTGATGACTGCAACAGTGAAACACGAAAAACATAGTACAGTTGTGTACACTTACCATAAATGTAGATGTTCGAGTGTATTCACTGTTGCAGTCTGGGTTTCCCTCCCTCCTTCCCCCACATTTCTTACTTCTTTTCACACAGGCATAAGTTTTAACAGTGGCATTTGGCCACCCTGTATACTTCACCTTTATTTTTGGGACCTTCTGATGGGTTAGGGCAAGAAAAACTGATGTAATGGCATCAGCGGCCTTCTTTTATAGCACTGATTACCTGACATCAGTCAGCGAGTGACAGCAGCTGATGCACTAAACCTTATACTCTGGTATTCGGGCCGACCGAGGGCTACCACAGCAGGGATAACCCCTCAAGTGATGACTGCAACAGTGAATACACTCGAACATCTACATTTATGGTAAGTGTACACAACTGTACTTTTTGATTGTCCATTGAGATTAATGAGCTAGTCGAGTATCCACATCTCAATCTTTCAATAGTAAAACATTGCCCCCATAGTGCCTTTTTTAGGCAAAGTCCAGCTAATGGATCTTCCAACCCCAAAAATTTAACAAACAAAACACCAAACAATATCAATGTTTTGCTGCTCAATGCTAGAAGTCAAAATAATAAATTGCCTGACCCTGAAGCCCTCCTGGAGCACAATCATGTGTGTATTAGTACTGCCACCCAGTTTAAGAATGCAGAAAGCACCCCCTCTATACCAGGGTTTTTCACCTATCATACCTTATGATTGAGAGCTGTGGTGGAGTATCCATATTTGTTAAAGATCATATTCTCTCAAGACAGATTCCCAGAGACCCACAAACCCAACTTAATGAAATTCAACTCAGTCTAAATAAAAACAACTATCAGTTCATAGCATGTTACAGGACCCCCCCCCATGACTCCCTAAAACCATGCCCACTTCTTAAGTACGTTGGGTGAACTTCATATATAACATATACAAAAACTTTATCATACTGTGAGACTTTAATAGCCCATCAATAAACTGTTTGACATAAACCTCAAATGTAGACTATGGCCCAAACTCCTTAACTTCTTCAACTTAAATTCCCTGAATCAAGCAGTAAATGAGGCCACTAGAAGTCAAAATTGTCTTCTTAATACTTCTTACAAATGTGGCACCAATATGTACTGTCCCACTGGTGTACCAATCCTTAGTCAAGTCTGACCACATACTGGTAACTTTCTCTTTCAGAATCCCTAAACCAGCTAAGTAAAATCTTACAATATTCAAATACCTCAAAAATACAAATTTCCAACAATTCTATGATGACATCTCTAAGTTCAAATATAAATGTAACCACCAAAATATTTACTCAGCTAGTAATTATGCTGGTAAATTCTCTGATCACCTAGAAAACTGTATAATCCTGTCAGTCCTAAACAAAAGGTGAAAGGAAAGAGCAAATCAGTGTGGTGTCCCACATACATATATAAACAATACAATAATAGAAAAAAACTCATTAGAATATATAGCAACACTAATGACCCTCATATCAAGATTAACATCAAAGGTTATCCATGGTACTGAAAAACACCATCAGAAAACCTGACACTTCCCATGAAATTAGGCTAGAATCAAAAGCCAAGGCTAATTACAAATCCTTCTATGCATACATAAATAAGATCCAAAATCTAACATTGCTCTGAAATCATTCAAAATGGCATTAGCTACTCTAATCCAGTCGATACTGAAAATATACTGACAAACAAATTCAGTGCTAACTTCACCGGAAGACATCTACACCAAACCCACTTATACCTAAAGACCTAATCCCACATCATCACAAAAGAAAATTGTTAAAAATGCTTTCCAAAACAAAAACATACATACCAGGATGCCTGCTGAACAGCACTAAACATGCATTGGTGAACCAGCTCCTGAAATTATTTGGCCTAAGACTATGTCTGTGTCCTTTGTCCTGTGGTTTGGTGTACAGCAGTTGTGACACCTCTGCACAAGGTTGGCCTCACCATAGACTTCGGGAATTACAAACCCTTCACCCTCACCAGCCTCATCTGCAAGGCCATAGAACAAGTTATAACAGACCTAATAAACTATGACATAAAAAATTTCATAAATCTTGATCTCCCAACAGTTTGGCTGTGATAAGTGTCAATCCTATCTAATAAATCTGGTAATTTTTTGAGATGGTAATGCAAGCCATGAGCACTGGTCATGCTGCCCATTCAGCATACCTTGACCTTGCCTAAGCATTTGATACTATTCTACACGCTAACATTATCAACAAACAAATACACTCCCGTCAGTCCCCTTGTCATTAGATGAACAGCAAACCAGCTGTGGGACAGAACCCACACTGTGAAGAGGGCTGCTGTGTCCTCAGGGAACAAAAAGTAACCAGAGGTAAACCACAGGATTCCATTTGTATTTGGCATATACTTCTCTGATCTCCAAACCAAAAATCATGAATTCTAGTTAACCAAGTCTGCTGGTGGTTGGTAAAATGGGTGTTATACTTGAATTCCCTTTTGATATGCAGAAGCCAGAAAGTGAACTTACAAGGGTTAATAGCTGATTAGTTGAAACCAGGCTAGAACTAAATGTTTAAAAATGCAATACTGGTACATTTGGCAAACAAAGCATCCACCTAGCTTACATTATAGAAAACACCATACTTCAAAATAAAGATGTTGCAACAGTGGTCAGGAAATCTCACTAGCTATCATAGCTGATTGCAAAGGGTATTTAATTTAGGTACAAAGAACTCCTAATCCCACTATTGTTTGTAATGATCAAGTCCATCATAGAACAAAATGCCCCTCTTGGAAAATATCTTACCAAACATATCTAGCAGTTTAAGACACCCCAAAAGGTTCCTGACAAAAAAAAAAAATCATGGGAACAGAGGACCTTATCTAGAGAAGCTGAAGGGCTTGTCCCACTGTTCGTGTCCTTCAGACTCCTAAGGGGCAACTTGGGCCTTGCTTTTCAGGCCATTAGGGATCAGACAATCCATGACCTCTTATTACTCCACAGCTCTAACAGTCCTATGAACAGAAGAACCAGAGATCTGAACCAACTTCAGCAAATAAGCAAATCATTGTGGAGGGATAGATTTATCACACAGTGCCTACCCCTTTTCTGGAGTAAACTTCCTCTCCAAATCAAGCAATTAAACACAATGGGAATTAAACAATCTGATGGATATTTATTAATTCTCTAAATATGACTGGCCTATCACTTCTTGAAAAAGGAGGCAAGGTCTAAAGGTAGGTACTGGCAAGGTATAAATGGTCACTTGACCCAGCTACAATGTACATTCAATTATTTTATGATTCCATGAAACAATTATTCCTTTTTATACTTACACACTTCTTACGCAATAACCATTTGAAAAGTTGTGACCCCACTAAAGCAAGTCCCAAAATATTTAGACTGAATGACTGAAAGAACAGACTTACATATATTAAGCCTGAGATGCCACTTCTCAGAATATTCCCTTTTCTCTGAGGCATGGCAATCTCAGAATTGGTTTTCTCTGAGGTATGGCAATCTCAGAATTGGTGTATATATATATATATATATATATGTATATATATCTGTGTGTGTGTGTGTGTGTGTGTGTGTGTGTGTGTGTGTGTGTGTATAGAGTCTACATCATTTGAGTGAACGCTTAAGCAAAAGCTCAGTTATGAAACATTTCCCAGGGGAAAAAAAACAGTTGCCCATCCATCGATCAAAACAAAACAAAAATTAAAACTCTGCAAAGTGGGGAGGCCTTGCCCCCACACCCCCTATTGTGGGGTGGGCTGACCCCCACACCCCCTAACTAAATACACCAACTCCAAGATCGCACTATAGTGGGGAAAAGGGCAAATTCCCGATGATGGCCAACAATGTCTTTTCCCTGGGAAAAAATTTGCTTGAGCGAGCATTCGCTTAACTCAGTTCGACAAATAGTGATTCGCTTAATTAAGTGTTCACTCAAATAATATAGACCCATATATATATATATATATATATATATATATATATATATATATATATATATATATATACACATACACATAAATATATTGGGGGGGGTGCGGGTACAGGGGGGCTTGGTCCCCTGCAAAAAGAAGTTTAAATGAGAAGAGAGATTTTTGAAGCTCACTCCTGCTGTGTTTTCTTTTGTTGCACTTGGCATTTCAAGTGCCAACATTTCAATAACGAGTCTTCTTATGCAGTTTCCTTTTGAAAAAGTAATATTTTCCCAGTTTATTACACTTCTCCTCACACTATTGACTGGCAGACTTATATAACCTCAAAAAAATACCTCCAGATTTTTATTGACTGTATGAATACTAATTCCTTAGTGCAAATTGTCCCTGCTTCCATCAAGGGTGTTGATCTTTTTGACCTTGTCCTTATAAATAACTCCCTATCCTGTTCCATTCCACTTGTCTCTACTTTCCAGGTACAATCTAATCATCTAGCTGTTGTCCCCACCCACAATATAAGCCTCCGTCCCCATAAAAATAATACAGCATTTCCAGATTATTATAAAGTTAAATTATTACTAATTAATGATATTCTAGACAAGCACAGCTGGCATATTCCATACAGTAAATCCATAAATGATGTTGCCATTGTGTCAGCACACTCTTCAGAGGCCTCCTTCTTAATGAGTAATGTTGGCAACAAGTCTGGGCTTTGATGTGTATGAGGCAAAACCGTAAACACGATACATGCAGTGCTCCTATCAGGCTTTGTTGGTCAGTGCATGGTCTAATTTCCTTGTGTGTCAGACAATAACTCAAGTACACATCAGGTGGAAGGTAGTATGAGCTGCATTTTTCTTTTACATAGGGTAGACAAAACTGTCATGCAAAGTAGGTAGGGGAAATGAGTTGAAAAGTGTGTAGGTGTCATGGGACACAAGAGTACAAATCTGGAAACAGGAAATAGATGTGAGACAACTGTCACTAGGGCAGGATGGTAGAGGTGGGATTTATTTATTTATTTTTATTTATTTGCTGACATTTTATTACCGGGAAAGTCCACTGGACCAGAGTAAGCCCATTTTCAGTGGAGGCCTGGGGAGAAAAGCTCCAGGTTAAAAACAGAAACTTACATACAATTTCCAAAAATATTTAGAACTTACATAAAAAATTCCACAAATATTCAACAATTTAAGAGGAAAGAAAAAAAAATAACACAAGCAATTAACATGAGCAAATATACAGAAATAGATAAAAGTGATATGACATTATCCTAACAGCAGATTTATACAAGGTTAAAGTACAAACAGTAGTATCATGGCACAATACAATACAATACGGATTATAGGAAACATGGTTAATATGTAATTAAAGGCCTAACTTAGTGTGATACAAATACATATATGTATATATGAAACCTATGGGAGGAAGGCAAGGGAAGAATAATTGGTAATAGAATAGTGCAGAGGGGTAGAAGAAGAGGGAGAAGGAGGAAAAAAAGAAGAAAGGGGTTGTTGGAAGGCTAAATGGTGTCAGTTATTATCTCCTGCTATGACATGAATAAGGGCCCACTTTCTATCCATCTTCAGGTATTACTTTTCTACAGAGAGAGGACACACTTCATTTCTTTATTTTTCTTTATTTTCAGTTTGTTAATCCTGGAAAGTGGACTAATCATCAGATCCTTTATGATCAATCTGATCATTGTCATGCATGACCCGGACCCCATAAAAAGAAGCAGTAAAAACACTGATACATGAAACATCAATCATTTACATAGTGTTCACATTTAAAATGAACATATGGCAAAGTAATTGAACTTAAAAGTTGCAGTAAGGTCAGCACAAGTATAGTAAAACAGATATACGAAGTGAAAAAGCAGTAAGGAATGATAATATGTGGTAGAAAAAATAGACTACCCAATAAGGCATACAATTTGCGCAATGTATATACACAAATATGGCTGAAAGCAATATCTTATGACTTGTATTGAAGCAATTGTGTACTTTATCTTATAAATGCTTTGCGCTGCTCATCTTCACTTTAAGAACTTCCCTGACATGGGCACTGTTACTTTTTTACCTCAGCCTTCTGTCACTTTGATTCTGAGAGTGTGCAGGAATCTAGAACTCCTGTGGCAGGGATGGCATGTTAGTGTGGGACCTCAACCAGAATCACTGTGAGGGATACCAGGGCCTCTGACAGCTTTAGACACAGCTGTGGAACATGCCTTCTGCAATGGCCTAAGTATGCAGCCACCCCATGAATATGCCTTACCCTGATCACAGACAACCTGCCAGTCTGGGTAGGTCAGCATTGAGAATTCTGTATAGGGTGTTGCTTATTTTGGTATTGTTTGCCATAGTATCACTTACCAAAAACATCACTTCTCAATTTTTAGTTCCCAAGTCATTACATGAATGGACTTCAGGATCCCAAGAGCCACATGACATACTTGCCAGCTCCATTATAAAATGTGTGGCAGGAGACTGTCCCTGGATCCCAATCCTGCACATCTAGTGATGAATGGCTACTGCCACCTGCACCTCAGAGGCCAGCTGGGATGTTTGGCAGCATCAGGTAGCACTATATTGCTGGATTATGCTGAGTAGGCCCACTGATGAGCAGAATTTACCTCTGAAGTTGGTATTTTCACCACATCTGTGGCATCTGAGGCTCACAGTTACACAAAGTTGCTCTACCATTGTATCCACAGGGGCCTGTTATCATCATCCATATGTGTACCATCTGTCAAGTGTTGCACCCCATCCACAGAGGACAGACATTAGTGTTGCCATGTCCTCTGACTGTGCCACATCCTCAGGTATCTCTGTATCACTGCAAGGCTCTGCACAGGCATGCATGTCAGCACCTTGTTCAGCCTCAGCCATGTCTAGATGTTGCTCATTACGACTTCCACCTGTGAACACATAACAAAGAAGGTAAAGATCCTATTATATGATCCAACATTCCCCTTGTGACATACAGGACAGGGTTCTGCATGCTTGCATTCTTATGTACCTTATATTGTGTGATGGTGGCAGGTCGTCAGTATGATCTATTATCTAATCTATAAGTGTGCCATTAACCACTAAACTATTATCTCATCTATAAATGTATCATTAGCCACTAAACCTTCAGTGGTACAGTGAGCTCATCATGCGATCCTTCACAGGAGTTCAAAAACCTTCTTCACCTAAAACACATTCACAGTAGTTTAGAAACCCTCTCCCCCTAAAAAAAAAAATCCTGACATCTATCCTCACCACAGTAATAAGTCTCCAACCTATCAAGGCTTTTTCCTTACCTCTTAATCTGAACCAGTTGTGCTATGTGGTCATATAAACTCACTGGGAACATTTTCACCAACACCAGTCAAATATATATGTTGCTAGTAGTACTGAACTTGGCTAACCTACAAATAAGACAATACTTTTGGTAATGCTACTGTCATACATATCTAGAAACACTGTATAAGAACTTAGTATTTCTGTCACGAGGCGAGGCAGCACGGAAGAAGGTCTGTCTCCACAACCCCCTTCCCCCCACTCAGACTAATGGGGAGGGGGGGTCAACAGTATAAAAAATACAGTTTTACTCCCAGACCATATACTTCTACCTCCGTTCAACCTGTATCCACTAAAATGAAAATACAGTCCTCCCCAATGTCTCCCTCCTCTTTCAGAAAATATGAACCTCTCTTTTAAGTAATATCCTCCCCCTCATTAAGGAACCTATTTCTGAAAAGGTATGGTAACTTTATTCAACCCCAGAAATTACATATCACCTTCTGCAAGACAACAGATTTTCTGACAGCCTCCACCTTGGGTAGCTTATCATAAAGACAACCATTTCAAAAAGCCAAAGTGTTAGTGAACCTTACCTTGGCAAACTGTCATGAAATTCAGGCAACTAAATATTCCTTTTGTACACAAGGTGTGGTTAATAGTTAGCAAGGGACATGAACATGCTCTTGCCAGCAGCAAATAGCAGCTTGCAGCTGTCCTAAATAGAAATGCTACCCCTTGCACCATCGATATTTACCAAATATATAGTCACTACCCTTGATATTTCAGCTGCAAAATTATCCACCCATATCTACTGATGTATTACTGATTAAGTCAAACTCAAGACTGCATCATTTAGTAAGCCTTCCTCTGTTCAGTCCATGTTAACCAGCTCTTTGTACAGCATGATACTACACTCCATCTGTTAGCCTTTCTTTTAGCCAAATAAGGACTAAAACATATGTGGTCAATTGTGCTTCAATTTGTTCTTTTTAGCAGTTATGCCTTTCAGTCTTTGTCCTGTGACAGACACCCCCCCCCCCAAAGTATATGATGTTTGTGTAGCCTTCCATTGTTAGTCATTCACACAAAACTGTCCTTGTGTTTAAAAAAGGCGCAGTTTTGTTGAATAACAAAACAAAGTCCTTGTCAGCATACTGTCTGACTTTTTTCACCTTCTGCCTGCATAACTAGAATTAATGCATTGCGTCATCCACCTTCTGACTGCATCTCAAAAACTGAGACCGTGGGGATATCCAGACCAACAATGCTAATTGCTTAATCTGGTATGTAAGTGCCTGCATAATCTGCCAGTAATTATGTCTTGTATCACAAATAAAGAAACTCATTGCCAGTATTTAGATATTGTCCTTTGAAGTTAAGTGAAAGTGGTCAGTTGTCATGTTTTCTCATACCTGTATGAATCCTTACTGTGCACCCATCAGCTATCTGGCAGCTGTCCCCTACTTATTTGGATTCTGCAGGAATGACTGCTTTCCCAAACCATAATCATCTTTTCATGCCTTATATGCAAAATATGAGTAGAGGTAAACAGTATAATGCTTTTCTATTTGTTTTCCCTGGTGATTGCTTCTCACTAGACCTTTCATCTAATTGGTTTACCTTTTTCAACAAGTTGGTTTTCTAAAGAACTCAGTCACCTCTGGGGATCCTATAAGTGCTCATACTTTATTCATTCTGTCTAGAAGAAAGGCTAAGTGATGGCAACTGCCTACAGCTACCAAACTACAATAGCAAGCATTTATGCAATACCAAACCACTTTTCCTTTTCTCTATGACTCTTGAAAATGCATCCACATTTTCCAATCTGACCCCTCTAAAAAGATATCTTGTCATTGCCAGTATCATACAGACATGCCAGCATTTCTTTCTAGCTTCCCTGCGGGTGGTTGAAGCCAAGATAAGACCCTATCCCTTTACAAGAAATAAACAACCAGTCCTTTGTCAGTCTTTCATTCCCACTTTCTCACCCTGTGGAATTAGGTCCAGTAAATAATTCAGCCTCTGGACCAATGTGTCATTTGCTAACATTTTTAATGTAATAAGCTTTAAACAGGTTTATATCATATTTCCAATGCACTGCCTATGGGACTCCACAATGTATTCTACTGAAACTGTGAAGCTCTTTCCAAAAGCGAAATGTATAATATGTGTGCATACAGTCACCTTTGTATTATGATATAAAGCTTCCTTTTATGTCATGAGATGGTTCTTATGTTTACATATTTATCAGTTTCTAAATCAGAAAAAAGTACTTAAATCAGTCATGTTTGCAATGCTTCTCTTCCTTTAGTGAACTTAGGCTGATAATGTTTTATGGCCTTGATCTGTAACTTATATAACTAAGCCATCAACCTATCAATATGAAAATTGTTATTTCTCAGATTTAAGCCAATATTGATCTTTTTCTGCACTTGAAAATAAGTTGTCCTGCTCAAATTGCTAATTCACCTCTGGAACAAATCTAATCAATTTCATTATCTTTTCTTGTGAGAAAGTGATATGATAAAAGTATATTTAAACTTGCTGAGTAACCCCCAGTGGCAATATTTTACAATTAATCTAATAAATATAACCTTTTAACTTTAATATTCCATCTGATTTTAAACCTGAGACCCATCCATTGCTTCTTCATCATCATCATTGTGTTGGCCTTCATGTATATATAAGCACAACACATTGGTTCGGCAGGGTATTATGCACCTGAATAAAACCATCTATGTGATCTACCACTGAGACAAGGACAAAAAAAAAGGGTTATGAGGGTTACCTGTGGGTGCACAAAGATTGAAATCTTGAGCTTCAGCTGCCTGAGGTTCAACCCACTGACGATCCCAGCTCTTCCACAGGAAATCAGTTTTGGAGAGTTCTGCCAGCACTGCTACTCTTTTCGGGGAAATATGCTCCTTCTTCAAGGTACTGCAACAATGGAGCTAGTATATATAAGTTAGGGTAGTGGGGGGCTTGCCCCCTCCCCCATTGCATTCAGGGTGCAGGAGGATTGCCCCCTGCAACAAATACTTTGAACATATTTTTTTTTTTTTGCTTTTTTTCACTGAATCCAGCTCACAGATTCTGATTCTTATCGCATTCAGTTTTGTGCATCCATAGTGGAAGCAGATTTTGATGTATATAAAAAAACAGCTCCGCAGCAGAGAATAATATTACTCTAACAGCAGCACTGCAGTTATCATAGCGATATTATTGCTCTCTATTAGTACAGCCAGCTAGAAAGCTGACACTATTAAAATGGGTAACAAAGATGTATACAGTATTGTATTTTTAGATGCAGTGGTTAATAAGAATTTAGAGGCTGACTGTTTGAATATGGACATCAGTTATATTAATATAGTTACTAATGCAGTTTAGCACTACACAAGTCTAGCTGCTTGAATACAGTTATTTGTTATAAAAATACGGATAGCAATGCAGTTTTGTATTACACAATTATGCATGTGAGTTACTTCAAAAATAACAGTCAGACGTCACTGGTGTTAGGTTAAAATACCTGACAAAAGAGAATGGAGAATTAGATGATATGGTTAAAGGGCTACAGATGAGTTTGTTGTAAACAGGATATCCCAAAAAAATTGACAGAAGGAGCTATTAGAAATGTTTAAGATGAGGAAGTTTGGAAGAAAACAGACATCACCAAAGAAGAACAGATTGGTCTTTTGCCATGTCACTGGTGTTTTCAGTGTATAGTTTTAAGACTAAGGACATTTTAACAAATAGCTGTAGTATTGTGACAGGTAGCCAAGATGTGATTCAGTTTGTGGGAAAGGCACCAAAGGTCATTAAAAAGAAAGGTTGATTGATGTTTGCAGAACAATTTAGAAAAGGGTGTTAATGATGAATATAATAATGCTTTTAGCAATCAAAAGTTAACTTATATTTATCATGTTCTTACTGTAAGTTTATGGCTCACTACTGAAGATGTCAGCACTTGCAATGCTGAGTGCCGAAAAAACTGAACTTCTGTTTGTGGCAGGGGGCAAGCCCCACTGTAGCCCCCTAAACTTATATATATATATATATATATATATATATATATATATATATATATATATACCAAATCCAAGATCACCATACCTCAGTGAAAGGGAGTATTCTCAGAAATGGCATCTTGGACTTAATATATAAAAGTCAGATCTTTTGGCCATTGAGTCTCCAGGTTTCAGGACTCACTGTAGCGGCTCTCATCATTTTAAAAGGTTGTCTAAGTTTATAGTAGACTGTCCAGGTTTTTATTGTAGTTCCATACAAGCGTCTTATGAAGTGGCATGATATTTTGATTATAATTCTGAATTTATAGTTTATACCTGAGTATGTACCAGCTGTGAGTCATTTTATATAGGTAAGACTATTAGAAAGTTGAGGAATAATATTTATAAGCATAAACATGCTATTAAAACCAAAAGTGAAGTTAATGCCTCATATAATACACAGAGGAATGTAAGATGTCCAGGAAATTTATATTCCATGTTATTGATTATTTATGGGTAAATTACAAAGAAAATAAAGATTAATTGGAATTTAAAAGAAGTAAAATGGCAAGTGAGGTTAAAACAAGTGTTCACGCAGTCTTGAATGGTTCACTTAATTCTAAATGTGTTCTGAAGCATAAAAGGGAAGTTGAAAAGACATACGCAATGATTATTATTGATCAAAAAGACTTGTCATGTCACTATGCTGAATGTATATTAAGTTGTAAGGATAGTTTTCAAAGCATTGTGAAGAATTCTGCAGTCTGAACTTCCTTATTTTTTAATTAAAAATTCAGAAGTACATTTGAGTAGATGACTTTTTTTCAGTCTTTTGCTGAAGTTTTCCCTATTTATCTATAAATATTATGGTCCTAAACTTCCAGTATTCATGTTTTCAAAAGTCTATAAATGTCACAACTGTCATTTTTCATCAAACACAAATTGAATACTTTGCCTCCTTTTTTTTCCGTACTTTTCTGAAATCTATCAGAAACATCATGCTACCATTATTTCACCTATTGCAACATAAGAGCTGTAACAGAAAAGTGTATCTTGATTTGTTGAAAATAAAGTTGTTCTACATATACACCAGCAGAATAATTCAGAAATGCCATCAAATATTTACATATCAGCACAGTGTTTCATTCAGAAGTGTACTGTTTTCCTAATTTTTTTTTACTATGTTCTTTGTAGACATTATTTATTGTAATGATGATGTTTAAAGAAGATGGCAGCCTATTCTGACTTCTTCATTCAATATTTCAGTGCCACCAGAAGTGAAAATATACCCCTCACGGCCTGTGGAAGTTGGGAAACCCAGCACTCTCATATGTCACGCAGGTGGCTTCTTCCCAACTGTCCTTAATGTCAGCTGGTCAAAGAATGGAAGTCCACTGGAAGAAGGGATCACAACAACAGATTTCTATCCTGAAAAGATATTTGCATTTCAAAGGTTTTCATACCTGAATTTCATTCCAGACGAGGGAGATATTTACAGCTGCACTGTTGAGCACCCAGCTCTCGACCGACCAACTACAGTATTTTGGCGTAAGTATGCAAATTACTCCAAAAATCTGAGTGCACACATAGCATATAGTTCAATAAAAATGTACAATGTTAAGTGATGTATATAATACCTTGGAATGCTTTGACTGCATGGAAAAATTCAATGCGAGTAAAAATATGGGGGTGTACTCTGGTTATTCAGATATTTATTTTCTCTTGCATTTTCTTTTTTTTTCTTTAGTAAACACGTTTAATCTCATGAAAAACATGTAATTCTCTGGATCATAGTGCACAAAAGAAACAGTTTCAGAATGAGATACGCACTGTTGTTAAGATTTTTGTGCTTTGACATTTTGTAACAAATAAATGCAGTTTAAGTTTTACAAATGTTTTCTGTTGTAGTTAATGCAAAGGATTAAGGATATGAGCTCCTAAAAAGTTTTATTCTGTAATCCAGAATATTATTCTTCCAGCCTCCATTTGCCTTTTGTGTGGCTCTGAGTAAGTCATTTAACAGTGGTCCATGGAAATTTTGTGCCCGTTGTGTTTGCCCTGTTAACAAATGAGAAATAAAATGAAAAAAAGTCAGCATATATAGGGCAACAGCTTTTTTTCAAATAATTTTATTAATTTTAACATATTTACAATATGTACATAAGAAGGATGAAGGAAGATTCAACTTTTTTATATAACAATAGATATTTTTCAAATCATGAAAAATGAACCTTAAAGTTAGTTTTCATTATATTTAACTATTAACATCTCCAGTCTGCCAATATAAGGTTTTGTAATACCATTTCACATCTACACTTCTTTATTTCTTTTCCATTGTTACATAGAATAGTGACTAATTCTATGAAATCACTAAATAATGGAAATGAATCAGATTTCCATTTTCTAGTAATTACTTTTCTAGCAACTGCTAGGAGACCCCAGAAAATACAATACTGATTGCTACTTACAACAGAAGGTATTGGAACAATTATCAGAATTGTTGCTCTTGTGAAGAGATGGTCATACCACAGTGACATTATTGTATTAGATGGATCTGGCTCCTAGTTCATAAGTCTATGACTGTACCTATATTTTCAACATATTCATTTGGAATCTTGTTAGCAGAAAGATTTGTTTTTTAATGTCCATGCTGATTTACATCATGATTGACAGCTCTGTGCCTTTACACACTTGTCGTTGAATTCTCTCATGTTAGGCATTAGTCAAGATTAGCAACTCTCACATCTGCAGGCAGTGGATACTTTGTTATGAGTACAGGTGATTACTCACAGAGTAAAAGTGTGCACACATAGCAAGGCTTTGTTCATATGGCAACAGATTTTTGCATGATTTGACATGAAGTGAACCAGATGTCACTGGACACGCCCTGGAAATTTATAAGCCTTTGGATTCATTGGAATGTTCTAATCACTGTTAGTGTGTCAGTGAATGCTTATTTAAATATAGATTCTTCCAGCAGCAGATAAGGAATTTTGAAATAATTAGTTATTCCCTGTTCTAGCTCAGCTTCCGGTTGCCTTGTCATCCGTGATTGAGTTCATTTTCCTGTTTTCCTAATATACACAAGTTTGTGTACCCCCCCCGAAGACCCCTTGTTTCTGGTGTTGGTACTATATTTCAGAATTTGGCTCAAATGACCAGTGCACATTTAAATAAGGCTGTTAATAATTTGCCTTCGTATATTATGGACACTATGCATTTGTTACAAAAAATGCCTGGAATAGCATGGGAGACAATATATATTGGCTGACAGTGATGATAAGTCTAGATGTTAATAGTGAACATAGGTTTGGTATATTTTATTTTTGATGGAGTCCCCAAAAACATATTTTATGTGAATGAATGCATTTTTGAGTAATAATTACTTTATATGTGATGAAGTTTTGTCAGCTTAAAGGGAAAACTTGGGATCTCTTTTTGCTCCAATTATACTCATTTATTTATTGGGCTTTTTGAAAATGAATACATTTATTCTAATAATTTTTTCAGCATATTGTTTGCTATTTTCATTACATTAATAATTTAATTTTTATTTGTAAAGGTGATATGATATATTCTATGTCATCTGTGCGGGAATTGGATAATAATAGGTTTGGTTTATCCTTTACTGCCATTTTCCACTCGTCAGTGGTTGACTATTTGGATATCATCCTTTGTGGTGTTCCTTGTCAGTTGATTTCATCTAAAATATTTTGTAAATCTGTTTGTTCTCTAGATTATTTATATGGTTCCAGTTTTCATCCTGAACATCTTATATTTTTACTCCCCAAGAGTGAAATTCTTTGTACTTACAGAAATGATTTTCATAGGAATCTCAAAAGTTGATTAATATGTTTTTACGTAGAAGTTATCCTAGCACTGATGTATATAAGGCATATTGGCAGATTGCAACTGTGTCATGCTATATTTTATTGTAGGGAAATTATTTGAAATATTTTGGTGGATCAAGAAAAATAAATTTTAATTGTGATATGAAACAGGTCTATGTTATCTCACAATTCAATGTGTTATCTAATGAAATTGCTCATAGTGTTAAAATTAATTGGAATATTTTGAGAAATTACTTTGTTATTAAAACATTAATATTGGAGCTCCCCCATTTCATTTTTAAAAGAAAAAATATTGGTAATTTTTTATGTCATAGTTATTTTCAGTGGCAAAAGTTAATATAGCCATTGAGATGGCTATACTACAAGGGCCAGTCCCTTGAGGTAGTTGTACTGTCTCTCCTTTTGTGCAGAATGGTTTTGGAGAAACACGTCATGTGAAATTGGACATTAGGGGTGACTATACTTATACTATAGGGGCTATCATTTATGCCATCAGTTGCCCTTGTAATTCATTTTATATAGATGAAACAGAGGTATTTTTCTGTAAGAATAAAGGAACACCTTAGAAATACTAAGAATGAGAAAAGGAACTAGTCCACTAGTGAAACGTTTCAGAAAGGAACAGGGGTGAATTTCATGGTTTTATAGTTTGTGTATTAGAGCAGGTGAACTGGAGTGTTATCTGTGGAGGTACTTGGAAAACATACTTGCAATATAAAAATGTTTTTATTTTAAAATTCAGAACTTTTAATTCCTAATGCTTTAAATAAAGGATGTAAATGGAAAATATTTTCAAATGGTTAATTAATTTATATCAATTATCTTAATGGAACATAATTTCCTTTTTGTATGTGTATTTATAGCTGATGTTTGTTTGTCTTTTTAATCCTCCCTGAAAGGCTTCTGCAGAGGTGTTAGGGGAATAAACATGGCTTGGTGGCAGCCCATGTAGTTTTTTGTTTTATATTTTTTCAGTATTGTTTTATGAAAATAATATATTTGGTTGAGCAAAGATATGAAAATGATATCATTGTTTCCATAGTCAGGGAGGAATGAGTGAGCTGAGCACAGTGTAGAAATGTGACACAGAGTACTGGAAACAAAAGAACATTTAGATATATAGGCAATATGAGAAATCTGGACAGAGAAGCTTATTTTGTTCTAAATATATGTTACTCTTTTCAAATGTACAAACATATACTTCCTAAATCCCTACAACCCCCTGATACACTATTATATGTTTCATGTCAAGAAAACAGCTCTGTAGTACACCCAAGTTGTACCAACACCTAATATTTTCCTTCCTGCATCCTCTTTCCCAGCCCCGCTGTGCAATGTCTCAGCCTCTTTCTCCTCCTTACTATACCAGCAAACTATCTATTTTGATTACCCCTTAAGAAATGAAACTCTCCCACCTACCTACTACCAGCTATAGCTTCCAATTCATTTCTGAACCAACTTGACCCAAGCTATACTCCAAAACATTTCCAACCTGATTTACTTATCACCAACTGCTCCTCTCTGATCTCTAAAAAACAAATCCTTTCACCCATACTTACAGACCACAGTCCCACAGCCTTCAAATTTAACCTCCTTTTTCTAAAACTTCTACCTAAACTTACTCCTGTATGTATTTACTTGTTTCCTCTTCACTGTTACCATCCCTGCAACATTACACTTTGCATCCTGACAGACCTAGCAGGCTCAAAATGTTGAGTAATGTTGTCCTTGTAACTCCTAATTCTTACTCTCCCTACATTTTTTCTTTACCTTCTTACTTCAGTGTCATACACACCACCTCATTCTTTCAGTCACTTTCTTCCTCAACCTGTTCGTTTAATAAAGTCTAAAGATATTTACCTAAGATTCTTCTACCAAGTTTTAGCTCATCATCTCTTCTTTATAAAACACCTACACATTATGACTGCAGTGGTGGTGCTGCGGTAGCGTTGTCGCCTCACAGTTAGACGTTGTCCGTTCGATTCTCAGTTAAAGCGTCTACTGTGTGACGACATGCGTGAATGGGCGTTCCTTCGTTGAAGGTTGTGCGTTAGGCCCGGCAAGCCAGCATGTAAAACTCTACTGCCAATCATTAGCGGACCGGAGTTCCGCTGTGGCGACCCCTAACCGGGAAAAGCCGAAAGACACACACACACACACACACACACACACACACACATTATTTATAACTGTTATGCTGTGCCCTGTAAACATATATACATTGATAAAATTAGTGCAATCTATGCACAAGGTCCCAATGACTCAAGTACACACAGTGTTCAGTCTCACAGAGGGGTTCTCAGTGGGAGTAGGTATGCATCAGGGTTCAGCGGTGAGACCACTGCTATTCATACTGGTGATGGATTACATTAGCAAACAGGTTAGAGGGATAGGTCAACAGAGTTGCTGTATGCAGCTGATATGGCATTACAGACAGAGCATGTGCAAGAACTTCAATAAAGGATAGGGGAATGGAATGCAAAACTGAACCACATGGAATTAAACTGGGTATAGATAAGACAGTTGTAATGGCAGCAAATGAAGGAAATAAAAAGAAGTTGAGAAATAAGATAGAAGGGAAGATACTAGAAAAGTGAACAGCTTCAAGTATCTGGGAGAAGTGGTTGAGGAGAAGGAAGGTCTGAATGAGGAGGTAAAAGCTACAGTCAGAGGGGCTGCAGCCAAGTGGCATAGATGTCAGGTGTGGTGTATGATAGAATAATACCAAAGAAGCTGAAAGTAAGGTGCACAAAACAGTAGTACAACTAGTACTACTTTATTATATAGAAACATGGGCAGTAAAGGAAGAGCAGTTGAGGAAGCTAGAGGTGATGGAAATGTGCCTTAGATGGGTGGTAGAATGCACACTGTGGGATAGAAGAAGAAATGAGGACATAAGAGCAGAAGCCAATACAGCTCAATTTTCAGAAAAGGTCACAGAAGACAGATTATGGTGGTTCATGTGTAGAAAATCAGAAGACAATCTGGTGAAGATGTTTTGGGACAGACAGGAAGAAGGCAAGAGGAAACAAGGGCATCCAGCAAAAAGGTGGATTGATTGTGTAAGAGAAGATCTGTGACTGTCAGGCATGAGTGCTGAAAAAGGTAGGAGAGTGGCATTGAATCTAGTGAGATAGTGACAGTTGATATGACACCCCACCCCCATGTAGAAAATAGGAAAAAGGTGGTTGATGAAGATGATGATGATGATATACATATACATATACACACACAAACACACACACATATATATATATATATATTATATATATATGTATATCATCTCATTATTCTTCTGTCACGTGTTGTACATTTTCATTTTGATTACATTAGCCCAGGAGAGCACCATGCTCACTGCTGATGTATTTGCTAATTCTTTGAATGCATCAATGTCATAGTCATGTGTGCATTCAGTGTATGGTATACATATTGCACTTTTGCCATTAATTCGTTGATGATCATACATCATTAATCATGCATCTAACATTAAAGTGCAGATGCCAATGTTGCGCTGATATATGTATTAACTTCTTTTAGGATTGCTTATTGCAAACACAAGCTCCTCTTTTATTCACTATTGTAGCACACCCTGTATTTCATTGGGTATACTCATTTCTATTTCTGGAGCAATTATAATTATATTGTGAACTTTTGTTAACACATATTATATGCTTGGAACTGTATTTTTGAGGTCCTTTAATGTGAATAGCTTCTGTCTAGCTGGATCTTCCAGTCATCAAATAAAAATGAATAAATAACACTGTTCACTGGATAACGTACTATGTAGCTGTTGTGCCTCTTGAAGTGTATACTTTCTACAACTGTTTTTTCAACCCAAATAATACTTTTAAGTTACATTTTTTTTTCTTTTTTACTGGGAAACAAGTGTCCTACAGAGGATAGAAAACAGTATGCATGCATTTTTGCTGTTCATATTTACAGAATAATTTTCTATCAAATTGTACCTGAATGTGAATTTCAGAATATCATCACAATGCCAAAGAATGGGAGTACATCAGATATGTGAAATATCTGTCTAAAAAGCACACTTTATATATATATATATATATATATATATATATATATATATATATATATATATATATATATATATATAGCAATCTAGATGCATGGTACACTTTAACCTTATAGATAATGTTCATGCTTTACTCCATAAGGGGGATTATTTTTCGTCTATTAAGAATTTGGTGTAAGTCAGTAGAATGGCCATTTTCTATGATTGTTTTGTTTTTATGGCATGGAAAAAACCTTTGCGTAAGTCTGTTTCAACAAGATGTTGTACTGTTCATTAGGAATTAATCATCTTCTAGTAAACTCATTTTTCATTCACAAAAAATAATATCTTGTTAAAACATATAGATTAAACAATATTTTTCTCCTCAAAAAAGTATGATTTTATAAAAGTATCACAAATATATTTACTTAACTGGAAATTGCAGCTTGCATTCTTTAATATGATAATGTAAGTGTTGTTATTACTCTCTCCACAGAGGCTGAAAAGCCACTCCTACATGAAAACAGGACAGTTTCACTCAGTATCCACAGGAAACTCAAAGGTATGTCTTATACATTTCCTGACTAATAATATATTACACAAAAAAAGACCTGCATCTTTATCTTCATGTAAGTGTCAAGGCCAGGAGTGTCTTTTCCAAGGCACCCTTAAAACTTTTTTTTCTGTCTACCTACTTGTCAGGTAAAGCAGCTGACAGGAGGGCATTAGAACAATCTGATGAGTAAGGTGTATAAAGACATCTGAAAGTGATAAACTGGCACAGTGAACTTCAAACTTAGTAAAAGTGAAGGCTTTGGAAAGAGCAAATAATCCCATGTTATAAACGATTATATCAAAATAATTGCTTATTTGCATAAATGACATTGTAGACACTTTTTGAACAAGTTCAACCAAGCTACATGTTTATCTAATACAGGAATTCTCTAAAATATATCTTTTGCTTACTATCTTAACATTTAATATAGTGCGGAACATACCTTGGCTGAAGTACCTGGAATTTCAGCCAATATTATTTGTTTTAACCTGATATGTCAGCCCACTAAAATGTGGAATGGCTGTTTGAGATAATGTGATGATGCTGGATAGAGTACATAGCTTTGCTGACTTCCATCTGTACTGTTTGGAGTACCGTACTGCATCAACATTTCATGCCATTAGCTTGCAAAAATGGTTCTTGGTTTAGTTTCTTAGTGTCATTATTAAGAATATTGAAGTCATTGTAATCAATGATATTTGGCATGACATGACCCTGGCAGAAGTGATCAAAGTCAAATAACATCACCTCTGTAAAACAATGAAAACACGTTATGGCTGTTTAAATTGTCCACTGATTATCTGTAAGTTTACCCAAGTATCTTGGTGGTGAAGAATCATGAACTTTGCATCCTCATAAGCCTAGTGGGCTGACAATGCTGAAGAAGGTTGTTTGTTTTGGACTGGCTATTCTATTGGAATCTTTCAATAGAGACTTTTTTGGGACTGATGGGATAATAGTTTAGTCACTGTTAAATATGTCTCTTCATTTTGAACTTCAGCAATATATTAGGTTGGGGACTGGTAGATATCTTCCTTTGTTACTTCCGAAAACGAAATAGTTAAGGTAAACTGTCTAGCTAATTTGAATTAACAAGAGTTCATGAGTAGAGTTTACACTGGTCCAGTTTGATACGGTGCTGTGACTGAGATGCCCGTAAGATAGATGCAGAAATTCATTGGTTACTCTTTATTTGTATTTTACTGAAGTATTTGACAGAATGCAGAGAATGTTAATAAGGAACATGAAAGGTATGGGATGGGCCTGATAATGGTACAGTGGTCCGGAATTTTTATTACATTACATTTGTTAGATAGGAGAGAGACAGTAGCCTATCTAATTTGCCATTTTAAGATCATTCAACTTTCTGCCTGTTCTCCATCCCAGTCTTCTCCCTAACTCCTTCACCTGTTACATGTCTCATAAATGGTTTCATGGATTGCCTCTCCATCATCTATTCTAGTAGTCTAATTAATCTATTTCATAGGTCGACAGCCTTCACTGTGAAGAAAGTTTACAGACAGAAGGAGTAATTAGTCTCAGTAGCTTGTTGTATATGCTCTGGCCTCCCCTCTGTTCCCTTCACATATCCCTGACATGATACTGTGCAGCCACGTCCTACCCCAGGTCTTCTAGTCTCTAATGAGAAGTGCTGTAGCTCCTCCTGCTTTGGTAATATTGTTTACTCTGTACCTGAAGCGCCATTCTTGTGGCTTGCACCAGCCTTGTTTCTTTCTTCTTGTATGATCTGCAGAACTGTATACAGTTCCCAAGATGTGGTCTGGCCAGGGCTCAGTGATATTGGAACATCCCCTCTTTGCTTATGGAATCTTTCCCTCTGAGGATAACTGCTGACTACTGCCACTGCTGTCCCAGTTTGCTCCAGTTAGTCCAGTGCAGGTTTAATCAACACCTCCAGCTCCTTTTCAGGTTCTTTTACTGCAAATCCTATTCCCTCAGTTTGATACTTTGCACTGCAGTTGTTGTACCCTGTACATTTTTTTTTGCATTTGTCTGTACTGATCCTCAATTGCCATCTTTTTTGCCCACATCACCTCTACATATCCTTGCATGGACTCTCTCTTCTCCTATCCCGCTTTTCTGTTGCTATCTCTGTATTATCAGTGAAGAGACTGTTACAACTCTCTGTTACATCAAACATGTCTGATGCAATCATAGTAAAGAGTGTTGGACCCAGGACTGACCCCTATGGGTCTCCATTTGTCAGTTTTCCTATTCCTGACGTTGTCCTTCTCACCACAACTCTTGGGTTCTAATATTAAATTATCCAGAAATCTAGTTCCTTTTATTGATCACATTGTCCAAGGTCTTGGTTAAGTCAACAAAGACCACATCTACTGGTACTCTACTTTCAAATTCTCCTGTAATCCAGTTATAACAATGGATATTATAATAATGGATCTGGTTTGACTCACAGCTTCTTTTGGCTGTGGACTATTACTGGTTGCTTCTTGGTGATTGGTGTCCTCAAGAAAAGCAAGCAGCGTCTGTGTGAGGAGTATCTCAAAGATTTTCCCTGTCACACTGATCATAGACTAACAGGCGTATTGTACCCTGGATCTTTTTTGCACCCCCCCCCCAAACAACGGTACTACACTTAATGTACTTCAGTTCCATGGTGGCCAGTGATCTACTGAAAATCTTGGTTATGGGATATTCTGATATACTTTGCAGGTTCCTGAGGATAGTGAGTGATTTGCATCTCTGACTCATTTCCATGCCATTTTATATCCTCATTTTTTTAGTACTCTGACTCAACTTTAAATCTGTCTCTCAGGATCATTATAAACCTTACTTCATGTCTTTTCTTTCTGCTGTGAGCCATAAATAAAATTAGTGCTGTTGGCCTTACTGGAACCTTCACATGGACCTCCCTGGCACTATCCATCTTAGTTTAGACCATATACAGAATATTTGTACTTTGTGGTACAGATCCACATCAAAAAGCCTGAACACCTTATGGCCAAGACATCAGGCAGCTCCTGCTGTCTACCCAGCAGCTTCACATTTTCCAGTCTTGCTTAGCAGATTTAGATCTCCCTTTCTGGTACAGGACCAACACCATTTGGTTGAACCTCACATGTTCCAAAATCTTAGCAAACGCTCACATCTTGATTAAACTGCATGTCAGCATTTCCAAATCTCTTTTGACAGGTTCATATCTCCTATGACTATAAGCCTCTTCCTTTTAGCTCATTCCTTTATTTCCTGCTATAGTCTCTCCACCTTGCCCTTTGATATGTGTGTGTGGCTGATGCACCAGAACACCTGATTCTTCTATCTAATCAGTCAGAGCACTTACCCTAGGTTATCCTATCTAATCAGTCAGAGCACTTAACCTAGGTTATCCTATCTAATCAGTCAGAGCACTTACCCTAGGTTATCTTATCTAATCAGTCAGAGCACTTACCCTAGGTTATCCTATCTAATCAGTCAGAGCACTTACCCTAGGTTATCCTATCTAATCAGTCAGAGCACTTACCCTAGGTTATCCTATCTAATCAGTCAGGCACTTACCCTAGGTTATCCTATCTAATCAGTCAGAGCACTTACCCTAGGTTATCCTATCTAATCAGTCAGAGCACTTACCCTAGGTTATCCTATCTAATCAGTCAGAGCACTTAACCTAGGTTATCCCATCTAATCAGTCAGAGCACTTAACCTAGGTTATCCTATCTAATCAGTCAGAGCACTTACCCTAGGTTATCCTATCTAATCAGTCAGAGCACTTAACCTAGGTTATCCTATCTAATCAGTCAGAGCACTTACCCTAGGTTATCCTATCTAATCAGTCAGAGCACTTAACCTAGGTTATCCTATCTAATCAGTCAGAGCACTTACCCTAGGTTATCCTATCTAATCAGTCAGAGCACTTACCATAGGTTATCCTATCTAGTCAGTCAGAGCACTTACCCTAGGTTATCCTATCTAATCAGTCAGAGCACTTACCCTAGGTTATCCTATCTAATCAGTCAGAGCACTTACCCTAGGTTATCCTATCTAATCAGTCAGAGCACTTACCCTAGGTTATCCTATCTAATCAGTCAGAGCACTTACCCTAGGTTATCCTATCTAATCAGTCAGAGCACTTACCCTAGGTTATCCTATCTAATCAGTCAGAGCACTTAACCTAGGTTATCCTATCTAATCAGTCAGATCACTTACCCTAGGTTATCCTATCTAATCAGTCAGAGCACTTAACCTAGGTTATCCTATCTAATCAGTCAGAGCACTTAACCTAGGTTATCCCATCTAATCAGTCAGAGCACTTAACCTAGGTTATCCTATCTAATCAGTCAGAGCACTTAACCTAGGTTATCCTATCTAATCAGTCAGAGCACTTACCCTAGGTTATCCTATCTAATCAGTCAGAGCACTTACCCTAGGTTATCCTATCTAGTCAGTCAGAGCACTTACCCTAGGTTATCCTATCTAATCAGTCAGAGCACTTACCCTAGGTTATCCTATCTAATCAGTCAGAGCACTTACCCTAGGTTATCCTATCTAATCAGTCAGAGCACTTACCCTAGGTTATCCTATCTAATCAGTCAGAGCACTTACCCTAGGTTATCCTATCTAATCAGTCAGAGCACTTAACCTAGGTTATCCTATCTAATCAGTCAGAGCACTTAACCTAGGTTATCCTATCTAATCAGTCAGAGCACTTACCCTAGGTTATCCTATCTAATCAGTCAGAGCACTTAACCTGGGTTATCCTATCTAATCAGTCAGAGCACTTAACCTAGGTTATCCTATCTAATCAGTCAGAGCACTTACCCTAGGTTATCCTATCTAATCAGTCAGAGCACTTAACCTAGGTTATCCTATCTAATCAGTCAGAGCACTTAACCTAGGTTATCCTATCTAATCAGTCAGAGCACTTAACCTAGGTTATCCTATCTAATCAGTCAGAGCACTTAACCTAGGTTATCCTATCTAATCAGTCAGAGCACTTAGCCTAGGTTATCCTATCTAATCAGTCAGAGCACTTAGCCTAGGTTATCCTATCTAATCAGTCAGAGCACTTACCCTAGGTTATCCTATCTAATCAGTCAGAGCACTTAACCTAGGTTATCCTATCTAATCAGTCAGAGCACTTAACCTAGGTTATCCTATCTAATCAGTCAGAGCACTTAACCTAGGTTATCCTATCTAATCAGTCAGAGCACTTAACCTAGGTTATCCTATCTAATCAGTCAGAGCACTTAACCTAGGTTATCCTATCTAATCAGTCAGAGCACTTACCCTAGGTTATCCTATCTAATCAGTCAGAGCACTTAACCTAGGTTATCCTATCTAATCAGTCAGAGCACTTACCCTAGGTTATCCTATCTAGTCAGTCAGAGCACTTAACCTAGGTTATCCTATCTAATCAGTCAGAGCACTTAACCTAGGTTATCCTATCTAATCAGTCAGAGCACTTAACCTAGGTTATCCTATCTAATCAGTCAGAGCACTTAGCCTAGGTTATCCTATCTAATCAGTCAGAGCACTTAGCCTAGGTTATCCTATCTAATCAGTCAGAGCACTTACCCTAGGTTATCCTATCTAATCAGTCAGAGCACTTAGCCTAGGTTATCCTATCTAATCAGTCAGAGCACTTAGCCTAGGTTATCCTATCTAATCAGTCAGAGCACTTACCCTAGGTTATCCTATCTAATCAGTCAGAGCACTTACCCTAGGTTATCCTATCTAGTCAGTCAGAGCACTTACCCTAGGTTATCCTATCTAATCAGTCAGAGCACTTACCCTAGGTTATCCTATCTAATCAGTCAGAGCACTTACCCTAGGTTATCCTATCTAATCAGTCAGAGCACTTACCCTAGGTTATCCTATCTAATCAGTCAGAGCACTTACCCTAGGTTATCCTATCTAATCAGTCAGAGCACTTAACCTAGGTTATCCTATCTAATCAGTCAGAGCACTTAACCTGGGTTATCCTATCTAATCAGTCAGAGCACTTAACCTAGGTTATCCTATCTAATCAGTCAGAGCACTTAACCTAGGTTATCCTATCTAATCAGTCAGAGCACTTAACCTAGGTTATCCTATCTAATCAGTCAGAGCACTTACCAGGTTATCCTATCTAATCAGTCAGAGCACTTAACCTGGGTTATCCCATCTAATCAGTCAGAGCACTTAACCTAGGTTATCCTATCTAATCAGTCAGAGCACTTAACCTAGGTTATCCTATCTAATCAGTCAGAGCACTTAGCCTAGGTTATCCTATCTAATCAGTCAGAGCACTTAGCCTAGGTTATCCTATCTAATCAGTCAGAGCACTTACCCTATGTTATCCTATCTAATCAGTCAGAGCACTTAACCTAGGTTATCCTATCTAATCAGTCAGAGCACTTAACCTATGTTATCCTATCTAATCAGTCAGAGCACTTAACCTAGGTTATCCTATCTAATCAGTCAGAGCACTTAACCTAGGTTATCCTATCTAATCAGTCAGAGCACTTAACCTAGGTTATCCTATCTAATCAGTCAGAGCACTTACCCTAGGTTATCCTATCTAATCAGTCAGAGCACTTAACCTAGGTTATCCTATCTAATCAGTCAGAGCACTTAACCTAGGTTATCCTATCTAATCAGTCAGAGCACTTACCCTAGGTTATCCTATCTAGTCAGTCAGAGCACTTAACCTAGGTTATCCTATCTAATCAGTCAGAGCACTTAACCTAGGTTATCCTATCTAATCAGTCAGAGCACTTAACCTAGGTTATCCTATCTAATCAGTCAGAGCACTTAGCCTAGGTTATCCTATCTAATCAGTCAGAGCACTTAGCCTAGGTTATCCTATCTAATCAGTCAGAGCACTTACCCTAGGTTATCCTATCTAATCAGTCAGAGCACTTAACCTAGGTTATCCTATCTAATCAGTCAGAGCACTTAACCTAGGTTATCCTATCTAATCAGTCAGAGCACTTAACCTAGGTTATCCTATCTAATCAGTCAGAGCACTTAACCTAGGTTATCCTATCTAATCAGTCAGAGCACTTAACTTAGGTTATCCTATCTAATCAGTCAGAGCACTTACCCTAGGTTATCCTATCTAATCAGTCAGAGCACTTAGCCTAGGTTATCCTATCTAATCAGTCAGAGCACTTAGCCTAGGTTATCCTATCTAATCAGTCAGAGCACTTACCCTAGGTTATCCTATCTAATCAGTCAGAGCACTTAACCTAGGTTATCCTATCTAATCAGTCAGAGCACTTAACCTAGGTTATCCTATCTAATCATTCAGAGCACTTAACCTAGGTTATCCTATCTAATCAGTCAGAGCACTTAACCTAGGTTATCCTATCTAATCAGTCAGAGCACTTAACCTAGGTTATCCTATCTAATCAGTCAGAGCACTTAACCTAGGTTATCCTATCTAATCAGTCAGAGCACTTAGCCTAGGTTATCCTATCTAATCAGTCAGAGCACTTAGCCTAGGTTATCCTATCTAATCAGTCAGAGCACTTACCCTAGGTTATCCTATCTAATCAGTCAGAGCACTTACCCTAGGTTATCCTATCTAATCAGTCAGAGCACTTAACCTAGGTTATCCTATCTAATCAGTCAGAGCATTTAACCTACGTTATCCTATCTAATCAGTCAGAGCACTTAACCTAGGTTATCCTATCTAATCAGTCAGAGCACTTAACTTAGGTTATCCTATCTAGTCAGTCAGAGCACTTAACCTAGGTTATCCTATCTAATCAGTCAGAGCACTTACCCTAGGTTATCCTATCTAATCAGTCAGAGCACTTAACCTAGGTTATCCTATCTAATCAGTCAGAGCACTTACCCTAGGTTATCCTATCTAATCAGTCAGAGCACTTAACCTAGGTTATCCTATCTAATCAGTCAGAGCACTTAACCTAGGTTATCCTATCTAATCAGTCAGAGCACTTAACCTAGGTTATCCTATCTAATCAGTCAGAGCACTTAACCTAGGTTATCCTATCTAATCAGTCAGAGCACTTAACCTAGGTTATCCTATCTAATCAGTCAGAGCACTTACCCTAGGTTATCCTATCTAATCAGTCGGAGCACTTACCCTAGGTTATCCTATCTAATCAGTCAGAGCACTTACCCTAGGTTATCCTATCTAATCAGTCAGAACACTTACCCTAGGTTATCCTATCTAATCCGTTGGAGCACTTAGCCTAGGTTATCCTATCTAATCAGTCAGAGCACTTACCCTAGGTTATCCTATCTAATCAGTCAGCGCACTTACCCTAGGTTATCCTATCTAATCAGTCAGAGCACTTACCCTAGGTTATCCTATCTAATCAGTCGGAGCACTTACCCTAGGTTATCCTATCTAATCAGTCGGAGCACTTAGTCTAGGTTATCCTATCTAATCAGTCAGAGCACTTAGCCTAGGTTATCCCATATAATCAGTCAGAGCACTTAGCCTAGGTTATCCTGTCTAATCAGTCGGAGCACTTAGCCTAGGTTATCTTGTCTAATCAGTCAGAGCACTTACCCTAGTTTCTCAGCTTGCTGTGTTCCTAGATTGGATTTTATTTATTAAAACATCCAACATGTTATTTCTGGGGAAAATTATTCCAGTGAAAACAATTACTGCAATGGCTTTGCAGGGTTAACTTCTAGGTTCAACTGTCTTCCTTTCCCAGTTATGTCTGCTAACAAGGCTTCAGTGGTGGCACACTGGTATAAAAGGCAGTGATACTGTTTGTCCAGTTCAGTTATTGCCTGTAATGTCCTCTGGTTAGGGTCTGCACGCACTCCCTGTGGCCACAAAGGATTTTGCCAGTGCTCTAGTTTTGTTTCAAATCCCAAAGACATGGTATTAAATGTACCAGTGGTCCTACATTTTATTAGGTGCATATGGTGTGTGTGTGTGTGTGTGTGTGTGTGGGTGCGTGGGTGCGTGCGTGCGTGCGTGCGTGTGTGTGTGTATGTTTGTGTGTGTGCTTCAAACAGCTGTCTCTGTAGTTTTATAATCTCAAAAGGGTTAAAACACTTCTAACATTATGTATAGACTGTAGAATGGCACTTAGTAGATACACATGGCAGTTTTTGGATTGTAATCACTCTTGTACTGAATCTTGCAGCACAATGCGAACCACTGGTTGTAAAAGCAAACATAATATAGCTAAGGGTAGAATGTGATTTAAGCACAGTGCCTCAGATTAGAAATGTCTTGTTCATTAAGCCTTAGGTTACACAGTGCATTTAGCTTTTTCACTATATTCCATTTTCAGTATATTCTAAGATGTTGATTATACAGTGAGAACACTTTACCATTATTGTAGTGCACTGCACTGCAATTCATTCAAGCAGTACAAATCTGTATCCCATACCAATGACTTTGATGGTTGCACTGGAAAAGACATCAGTACAGCTACTGAAACATAAATTATGCCAAACATTTGCCAGTCTGTAGTCAAACTTGTGTAACAGTTTAAAAATAATAATTTTCCTGTATATAATCATTAAAATTATCCTACTTGGCTGCTATAAAAGCTGACCTATTCTTTCTTCTTTGGCCTCAAGTGGATAGTGTCAGCTGTCCAGGAAGAGACCCTTATAATGTGGATGAAAAGCATTCTAAGCCCCACTCTGTCTGTGCTAGGTTCAAGCTAGGTCATTGCCAAAAAGTGGAAGAGTTGATGGTCAGTAGTGAGTGGTAAGAAAGACAAAAAGAATACACACACCAGGCAGATGAAGGATGGGGACTGCAGAGGAGAATTTGGTCCGGCATGGGCATGGGGCTTAGCATTCTGTTTCTCATTGCATGCCCCTTACAAGGGAAGGACTTTAGACAGGCAATCACCATAGAGATGGGATGTTCATCATCACCTTTTCTGCTTTGTATGTTCATATAAAAGCTTATTTCAGATGTTTACATTTCAGTAATTTCTTGCTTCAGTCTTTGCTCAATCTTTTCTTCTTAAGATTTTCAGTTTTAGTATCTTGAAATTCATTTATGAAGTGGAAGTCTTTTAAGCTCTCCCGAACAATATTTATTTATTTATTTGACATTTGTTAACTGAGTTGGTCCACCTGAGCCTCAGCCCATTTTCAGTGGAGACCTGAGAAGAAAAGCTCCAGTAAAAGACAAGCAATTATTAAGAGTACAATTTAAGAAAAGAAAAAAGAAAAATAAGACATATGCTGAAATGTAGCTTGGAACATACAGTGACAAAAATTAAAACTACAATTTTATACATTAATGCATACATACATAGAAATATTTCAAGCATGGGCATTAATGTCCTTCTAGCTTGCCAATATGCCAAAACACTTGTTCCCATAAGTATCCAGGCTGTTTTTAAAAATATCTAAACTAGTACTTGCTTTAATGTAATTTGGTATTCTATTCCATGCATCAGCTATTCTGTCAGAAAACCAATTAGTACACTTCTCATTCCTATAGAATCTGTTTTTAATTTCTCCAAGAGTTTTGGGTTCCTAATGCCATGACGGGAATGGACCCCATTCCTAAGTCAAGGTACGATTAAAGTTCATGAAATTAGTATTGTTTCACTCTTTGATGTTAGCCAAAAGTGCTCTTAGCAGCACCCGCAATGTGCCCAGTAATGACTCCTTCTGCAGTTCATACAGTGTTACATGTATTGGTAACATATCTAAATACGATTGTAAATAATTTTTTATAAAACAGTGTAAGAAACTTCACTGTGTGGAAGATTTTCAGTCCATATATTTCTAGTTAATCACTGTATATTAATCAGATCAGACAATAGTAGTAGAAGTAGTGAACGTAAACTCATCAAGTCAAAACAAAACAAAAAGTAATAATAGAAAATATATAATTGTACAGTATTACTAAGTATTCAAAAGTAATCCCAGCAAGGCAAGCAGTCTGTTTCCAGTTGAAAATCCTTTATTAAGTACACAGACAAGCGATCCAAGTAAAACAAAAATAGAGTAATCATTTCCTCACAAGCTTTCTATATATATATATATATATATATATATATATATATATATATATATATATATATACCTTTTATCAGGCATGGGAGTGGTTTATTGTGCTGTAAAACAAAGTGTTATTGGTACACATGTTAAATTCACATCCCTTCCCCCATCAGTATGACATTCGAGCTGGTCCTGCCCTACCTAGTAGCTGTCATAATAATATATAACCCTTATGTACTTTAAATGCAATTTATAAAGATGTGGTACCTCTTATTTAACCAAATTATTAAGTAGATTATTAAGTCTGTGATTTTATCCAAGACAATATACTACATAGCTGGAAATATATCAACTTTAGTTCATTTGGCAATCAAAAAATATATATAACTATATACATATACATCTTGCATGTAAACATCAATTTCTATTTTCATAACCTATTGTTAGCAAAGATCGCTTTCGTCCTTCTAGACTTCTTCAGGTCTGTGTACAAGAACCCTACAAACCTATATAATTGTATAATTAGTTAGTATTGTTATTCCCCATCATTTTGAATAAAGTGGAAAAAAGAACCAGAAAAAAATAAAAATAAGAAAAAATGTATGTATGATGATGGAAACAAAATATACACTTAAATTTCAACTGATTTAAAATAGTATTTAAAACCAATTTGTAGAAATAAAATAAAATAAAATACAATTAGGCATGTAAACAATGTGGCAATTTTCTAAGTTCCATTGCACTTTTAATTGAACAGTATTAGTTTAGTCCAGGCTTCCTAAAAGAGTTCAGCTTTAATTGCCACATGAGTTCATGTTTCTACAGAATATTCGGGATGTCTCCTTCAAGATCACCCATGTCTATGCGATCCAAGATCTGGAACTTAAAACTGTGTTTGGCTAGTGCATTATTTTTACATCCAGAGCGGATTTCTGACAGATGACATGAAATCCTACGCTTGAGTTTATTTACAGTATTGTCTGATCTGATTAATATACAGTGATTAACTAGAAATATATGGACTGAAAATCTTCCACACAGAAAAGTTTCTTACACTGTTTTGTTTTTGGACCCACTACACTTTAGTGGGTTGTTTTGAGACTTCGGGGATACCACAGAAATTACTTGTTTTTAAATACTTTTTTATAAGACCAGTTGCTCCTAATACTACTGGAACTGTCTGGGTATCTTTCTTCCACATGGCTCTTGTTTCTGCCTGTAGATCAAGGTATTTTTTGACTTTGTGTCTCTCTGTATGCAAGACACTATAATCACTATGTGTGGTGATTTCAATGCTCAATGCTACTCTTGTCCTCTTTTCTTGGACCACTATATCCGGTTTTCTAGCATCTACCTTTTGGACTGTTGGTATTGGGTGATCCCAGTTGATAAAAACTTCATCATTTTCTATGATTCCCTGTGGCTCATGTTTCTAGTGATTTTCAGCCACTTCAACACCATAATGTTTTCACAATCTCCAGTGTAACAGTCTCACCAGATTATTATGCCTTTCAGTATACAGTCCTCTGTTATTAGAGCATCGCAACCAGCAATAAGGTGTGTGACTGTTTCCAATTCGGTTCCAAAAAACCTACATATGTCTGTTTCTTCCACATGTTCAATGGACTTTGTAAACCAGCATGTATGTAGCCCACTGTCTTGGGCTGCCAATATTAACCTTTCATTTCTTGATGTAAATTCACCTCTCCTTAACCATTCCTGCATTGGTTCTTGATCCACATGGGGCTGTTCCAGAAGTTTTCTATACTTGCAACTATATTTATGTTTTTTTCCACATTTCTTGCCTTCTCATCTGGTCTTCTCCAAAATGTATCTACTTCCACTTTTTTGGGGGGTCTATCGATTCCTTTTTCCTTATTTCCCAATTCTCTATAAAACTTTTTTGGGTCATCAATAAATTGTTTATTTTGTGCTTTTCCCTTATATTTATCTTCGTATCTTCTAAGTCTTTCCGCCTGTTTTGAAAATTTTAGTTTGTTATCGCCAATAGTGGACAATAGATCCTGATTTGTTCTAATACTGTGCATTGCTTTTATCGCATCTATCTTTCTTAATAGAATCTTCTACATAGGCTATCTGATGATTCTCTAGTACTTTTTGATAACCTCAAAAATTCCCAGAGGTAGTTGGCCCTAAATGCCCTACATACATACCTGAATAAGATCTCCTCTTAAATATCTGTAAGAGACACTGTACAAGTTCAGATATTTTAGTCTTTTATAATAACTTAGATTTTCACATCCATGGATGCCCTTGGTATATTTCCACTGTACTCTTTCCAGTTTACTCATGCTTGTTTTCCTATAGGGTTTCCATATTGTTATTCCATACTCAAGTTTGGGTCTAATGTAACTAACAAACAATGACTTCATTATGTTTGATTTCCTAGACTTTATAAATCTTTTTTATACAGCCTATAGTTCTATAACTATCAATAGCCAATTGGTTGATATGATTAGAAAAACTCGTAGCTGAATCTACCCATATACCCAGGTCCTTAAATGAGTCTACAGTTCCAATCACTGTGTGCTGTTAAATATTCACCTTTCAGTTTATGTCTCCCAAATCTCATATGCTTAGTTTTTGATGTATTTATCAACATATTATTCTCCTGTGCCCAAATGGTCAATTTAGTCAAATTATTTTGCAGACATGCCTTATCTGTAACACTTGTAATCAATTTACCCAATTTCAGGTCATCAGCATATAGACTGTAGAACACCTCAGCTGAAAAAGTAAGGTCTAAAAGATGCAGTCTAAACAAGTAAGGGCCTTGGAGAGAGCCCTGTGGGACACCCTGACTGTAACCAAGGATTTCATCTGTCCAGTTGCTGTGTGATACTTGCCGTGTCCTATTTGTAAGCCATGCAGCTATCCATCTTATCAAGTGTACATCAATACCTAGTTGTACTAATTTATTGATTAATTGTAGTATACATTGAAACATCAATTGAAACATAGCTTGATACATCACATATTTGAGTGACAAATAGATATACAATAGTGGAACAGTCATGGGAGCTAGAGCTGTGAAAAGAAAACATTGAATTAAAAGTAGAGAAGGGGGGGTATATAGGGTCCTGGCAGGAGCATACCCAAGAGTTTGATAGGGTGATTTTCAGTTCTTTTTTGAACATATTTGTGTGGGTAATGCTTCTTACATTGAAAGGGAGTTTGTTCTGGGCTTGGGATGCTGAGTATTTGTATAGTAGTTTGCCAATGGTTTTATTGGACTTGTAAATATCCAGAGATGTTGGTCAGAGCTTTGGAGTGTACACTTTGGGGTTTAGTAAGATAATAGAAAAGAGAGGCAGGGACAGGCAGTGGGTTTGTTGAGGATGAAGTGTGTTATGTGTACTTGAGTTAGTAGTAGCTGGGTGAATTCTAGCCACTGTTGTTTTTTTAGTGAAAGGCAGTGGTGAGAAGTGTAGGGCTGGTTTGTGGCAAATCTTGCTATTTTGTTATAAGTTTGTTCAAGCTTGGCAATTAAAGTAGATTGTAAGTTTGTTAGGATTGGCAAGGCATAAAGTAGGCTGGCTAAGAGGTATGTCTGTGCCAGAGAAAATCTGGAGTCAGTAGTAAGGATTTTTTTGTTCCTGTAGAGCAAACCCAATTTTTGGTGTGATTTTTTGATACACTGCTGAAGGTGAAGGTCAAATTTTAATTGATGATCTATTATGGTACCAAGGAGCTTTGTGTGTGGGTTTCTGCTTTAATGATTGTGTTATTAAGTGATGAAATGGTAAAGGTGAATTTGTGATGAAAAAGTGGTTTTGGAAGGAAAAGAAGTTTGTTTTTTGTTTTTTTGGAATTTAAAATGAGCTGGTTTTCTGTAAGCCATCTTTCAACAGACAGGAATGAGTTTTAGGTAAGTTTTTGAAGTTGAGTGAGCTTGTCAGCAGAGGAGATAAGTGTAGAGTCATCAGCATATTGGATAAGAGAGGGTTGGCAGCAGGACGTGTGAAGGTTGTTAATATATATATTGAATAGTAGAGGTCTATGAATGGAGCCTTGATGGACACCTACTGGGATAGGTAGTAAAGGGGAGCAGGAAGTGTGCCATCGGACAGACTACAGCCTGTTGGTAAGGTAGATGGAGAACCATTCAAGAGTGGAAGTTGAAAGGCTGAGGTTGGATCATTTTGTTGGAAGCTTAGAATGTGAGACGGTGTCAAAGGCTTTGGAGAGGTCTGGGAATAGACAAGAGAGAAGTTTGTTGTTATTTTGAGCTTCAGGTACAGTGTGTGTGAAAGATATAAGGGCAGTAGGAGGACTGTGGTTGGGCCAAAAAACATGTTGGGTAGCTGTGAGAAGGCTTTCTTGAATTAGAAAGTCTAAAAACCGAGTGTGTATACATTTTTTGAGGATTTTTGAGAGTGGGTCCAGAATGGCTATGGGCCTAAAACTGGAAGGGTCAGTGGAGTTTCTTCCTTTGTGTAAAAGTACAGTATAAAATGATTTCCAGATGTCGGGGACTATGGATTCTTGGACTGATCTATTTATTAGTATAGAAATTGGATAAGCTATTGAGTCTGCAGGTACTTTAGAAAGAGAGGGGGTAAATTATCAGTTGCAGGAGACCAAGGTTTTAGTTTTTGGAGGAGTGATTTTATGTAACCAGTGGGAACTGGCTTAAGTGAAAAGGGGGTTTTGTTGGTAGGTGTATATGGAGGGGTAGGTGTTAGGGTCTATATCAGTAAGTTTGTTGATAGAGTCAATAAAGTAGCAGTTGGGATGATTGGCAGTTTCTTGTGCAGAATTGTTTGGGTAGGGGTTTGGGGTTGTGGGACTTCCTGGGTGAGGAAACTTATTGATGCTACTCCAAAATTTTTGGGGATTGGAGTGATGGTTAGTTTGGTCCTTATGGTAGAAGTTTTTCTTGTTATTCTTAATTTGTATGTCGGTGCAGTTTCTAAGTTATTTGTGGTTTTGAAGGTGTGCAGGGGATTTGTTTTTTTTAATCCAGGATTTCCAAACACCATCTCTTTTATACATAAGAGAGCAAGTGTCCTGTGAAAACCAAGGGCAATGTTTTATTTTATACTGATTTTCCTTAGGAGTGCTAGGCAGTTAAGAATAGAAAGATCTGGTTGAATTTTAGTACTCCATCATTAAGGGAAAGGTAAAGGAGGCAGGACCAGCTGATAGATGAGAGTCTGTTATTAAATATAACAGAGTTAAAAACATGAGAGTTTCTGGCACTTTTTGTATAGATGAGACCTGTACAGTTGGAGTGAGTGACTATGGATGTGGGTGGGCAGATGCTCACTTATGGTATCAGGCAGAGAACAGGGGTTGTGTTAGGGGTTTGTATGTGTTGTGAGGATCCAGTCAAGGATTGTGCTGGTACTGGAGTGTTTATTCATGTGTGTTATGGTTGTGATTAGATAAGAGAAGCCATGAATATTAATGTCAAGGTTTGGTTAGTCTATACTTAGTGTTTTCCAGTCTATATTTACATCACTGAGGATGACTGCTTCATTGTGTATGTTGTGCGAAATCCATGGTAGGATGTTTTCAAGGATGGAGATGTTTCTACCTGGTAGGATAAAAATGAAAGTGATAGCAAATTCTTTATGGGTACTTAAATGATAATTTAATATTAGCAGTTCAGCAGGGTGAAAGTTTGGGAGTGGAGTAGATAAGGGGGAGAGGTTAAGTTGTTCAGATTAGAGTATAGCAATGCCTCCTCCTTTTTTAGGGATCCTATCCAGACAGCAGATGCTGTATCCAGGAGGTAGGATTTCATCATTTGAGATATGGGGTTTTAGATAGATTTCTGATAAGCTTAAGATATCTGGAGTGTGGTAGGCTATCCACAAATGGAGTTCTGAAGTTTTGTTAAGTATAGTTTGCATGTTCATAGAGAGGATGGTTACACTTTTGGAGGTGGAAGATTAAGAGGAGAGGGGGAAAGGTGGTTGGGGCTGGGTGGAGAGTCAATAAATCCAGTGTGATATGTGATAGTGCCATCTGTGCCAGGGAGAGTAGTGCAGTGCATGTGTAATTTATGCCAGCATAGCTAGCTGGAGTTTTGTAAAGAATTTTATGTCATTTGACTATCACACTCATTTGTACAGATGCTTGCATTAAAAATGTATTTGTAAAGTCACTTGTGTTAAAAATGCATAAACAGTGGGTCCTGCTTGACAGAAAAGATCTGATTAACTATATAATTTTAAATCATCTACAAAAAAAAGGATGAGAATTCCTTATACTTTGTTGTTTTCTGGGAGCCAAATTGTAGTCATGACCTCATCTGTTAGGTAGACAGCTTAATGGGTTAAGGGCAAGACAAAGAGCAGTAGTAACAGAGTCACCTTGGAATATCCCCCTTTGAATTTTTATCCCTGGGATAATAATCTGCCCTTTAACATGGCTTAATTGCAAAGTGGTCTGCCACTGTTTCATGGTCACTGTAATGTAATTGATCACTGGAGGGTGTATTTTATACAGTTTCAAGCACTCTTTTATCCGCAAATGTGGGATGTTGTCAAATGCTTTTTTATAGTCTATCCATGTCATACTTAGATTCTTCCCCTTTTTACAGTTCTCCATCATGACTTTATTTAACAACAAATGATCCTTTATTCTACATGACTTTCTTTTGCTACCCTTTTGTTCTATTGCCATGATTAAGTTTTTTTCTAAATAATTATAAACTCTGTCAGCATCAATTCCAGTGTATATTTATACATCATCGGAAGGCATGTTTTTGGTCTATAGTTTTTAGGATAGCTTGCAGATTCCCTCTTAAGGAGGAGTATTGTTCTTCCTGTTAACCAGGTTGGTGTCTGTTTGGCATATGCATATAAATAGTTCTTACTCATGGCTAAATCTTCATGTAAAGATGTTAATACTTGTAGCCAGAAATTAGGTACTGCTTCTGGGCCTGGTGTTTTCCATTTAGGAGCTTTTCTTAATTTAGTTTCAATTACTCTGTCTGTTACTTCATCCCCATTTCATATCCTGTACAGCTGAACTTCTTATTCTTTTACTTCTAACCATTCAGCATCTTTGTTATGCTCCACATGATTTTCATAGATACTTTCCAAAATGTATCTATTTCTTCTTTTTTCGTGGTATTTCAATTCCTTTTGTCTTGTTTCCCAATTCTCCATACAACTTCTTTTGGTCATCAATAAACTGATTATTTGTATTTTTCCTTTAAATTTATCTGCATATCTTCTAAGTATTTATGACTTTTCTGATATTTTTAGTTTAGTATTTGCTATAGTGTATGATAGATCCTGATCAGTTCTGATACTGCACATTGATTTTATCATCTATCTTTCTAAGTATTTTTGTTGATCTGTTCCCTCTTCTGTACTCTTCTAACAAGGACACTTCTTGTCTTAACTGTTTTATAGTTTTCTGTATTTGATGCTTCCATGATGGCATTTGATTTCTCCCCTTCCTTTCCCTTACTGCCCTGTGTTTTGTGGTAAGACTTTATCTGTTATTAATTTAGCTGTAATATATCCTATTTACTTCTGTTGTATTGCATGAAGAGTCCTGATTACTGTGTTCATTTTTTTATCAAACTTCAAACATTTTGTGTCTTATTGACTTTCTGTAGTCTATTTCTGTTGTTGATTTTAATATGTCTATCCATCTCTATTAAATCAAGCAACTCTTTCCTTAGATAATTTTCTTCTAAACTGAGGGCACATTCTTTTTTCTTTATTTCCTGTGGGCATTCTACAGAAAATTTCAAAGCATCTTCCTGTGCCATATTTTCTTCAGTTTCATCCTGTGTCATCCATTGCTCTTTCATATGGGAACTTACTGGCCTATTACTCCATAGCATTGACTGTGTCTAAGTTGTTGCAGTATCCTGTTGCTTCCCTTGCTATGCATCTACAACTGAACTTTTGTTCTGGTTTCCGACTGATGGCTCCAAAGTATCGTCATACAGCAACTGATCAGATGTTTCCCGCTCCACTGTTTTTTCCTTAATTTGGGTGTCTATTATTCTGTCCTGTTGTGTTATCAGAGTTAGATTCTCTACACTGAAACCTTCACTTCACAGGTAATCCAAAACCTCAATTACTATTTCTTTAAGCTTTCAATCACTAATCCTCTTTTCTATTTCCCTCTTTGTTTTCTTATTTTTTTGTATTGTAAAAGTTTCCATATCCGGATACCTTTTCCTGTTGTTGTTGTGTCTTTCGGCTTTTTCCCAGTTAGGGGTCACCACAGCGGAACTCCGGTCCACTAATGATTGGCAGTAGATTTATTACGTGCCGAGTTGCCAGCTCTGACGCACAACCTTCAACGAAGATACGCCCATTCACGCATGTCTCCACACAGAAGACACTCTAGCTGAGAATCAAACAGAACAACGTCTTACTGTGATGTGACAACGGTACCGCAGCACCACCACCGCTTCTCGGATACCTTTTCCTGTATTTCTCTACAAATATCTTTGGTGTTGCTCTTTTTGCATAGATTAGTTTTGATTTCTCCTTTGCATAAATATTGTACCATATTAAGTCTCTTTTTCTTTCCCATGTCCATATTTTTTCTTCAGATGTCTCCTGTTCCTCTTGCTTCTCTGTACTAGGGAGACCAGCTGTTCCATCATTCTGGGATATATCCTGTGTTAGACTTTATATACTAAATTGTTTATTATGTAGGTATTCCATAACTTCAGTGCCTATTTTTTAACTTCTACTTTACTAATTTTCATTTGACATTCTCCCCTTTGTGATCTTATTTTGTGTATTGTGAAATTTTCCATATCTGGTTGCCTTTGCCTGTATTTCTCTTCAAATATCTTAGGAGCTGCTTTTTTAGTTTTGATTAATTTGGCTTTCTCCTTTGCATAAATATTGCCTCATATCAGATCTCTCTCTTTCCCATGTCCATGTTTCTTTTTTATTCCTTTAAAAATCTCTAGATTTTGTTCTTTATATTTTCATACTTCCTCAGTCACTTCTTTTTCCAAACAGCCCAAAGTTTCTTGGTCTATATAATGTTTTTCATAAAATTTGGATTTAAAGCTTTTGACAGTTTTTCTTGTACAAGTATTTTTCTTTCCTCTAATTTCTCTCTTAATCTTTTTGTATATCTTCTGTCTGGAAATTCTGGGCTTTTTGCATAATCTTGCATAATAGTAACAATACATAATTTCCTTCTTATGTTCAATAGTCTACCCTATCAGTTTTTGTGATTTTTGTGCACTACTACTGCCTTCTACAACAGGTGGACAATCCTGGCCTAGCCCCTTTGCAGGAATGTTGTTTCTCTGTCTTGAGGATTTTACACCATCATTTTTTCCATTCCTGGCATCAGTGCACCTACCAGGACTGGGCACTTTTTTATCCTGGGACTTGTGCACCCAGCTATCTTTTTTATTTTTTAACCTATTTCTGCCCGTGATATATGCTATATAAAATACAGTCTATTTATCAGTATTATCTTGGTGAGATTTTGTAAGTATAGATGTCTTCATTAACAATGAATTCTGCACACAACTGAATATTGCCTATGAGGTTGCAGATATAGCTAAAGAATGCCCTCTAGTTGTCCTCAGCCTGGAAGGTCAAATTTATCTTAAATTTGACTTTGGTTGACTTTATTTGTCCTTTGAATTGTTTGCTAAGTTTGATGAAGGTGCTTTTATCCTGATAGATGGTACACCTCCTAATCTGTGCCATGATTTTTCGCCTTCTGTTGTACAGCCTACTGATGTTCTGATTCCACCAGGGTGGCTTGTTTTCTCACTTAGTTCTGTACTTATTCCTGGTGGGTAGAGCTGTCTCTAGGCAGCTATTAACATGCTTGTATAGGGTTACTGTGAACAGTTCTGCATAGGCAGCAGTGTTCTCAGTGTTCAGGCGAGCTTGAAATTTTGCCAGGTTATCACTTATTAGTTGGACATTAGCCTTAGAGTAGTTTCTGAATATTCTAGGATTATCTGGGTTTGTGAGCAATGAGACACTGATAAATGGGGCAAAATCCTAAATTTAGCATTTTTGTTTATCTTGTCTAATTGAACATTGGACATTGATAACTTGCCACTCAATGTGTATCTTAATTCTAATAAAATATTTAAAATATACAAAGAGTAAGAAAGAGTAAGAGGGGATTGAGGAATCTATTTCGTCCATTGTATGCACTATCTAGGGGGTCTTCATTCCATATTGAATGAAAGGGCCTATATTATGTTGCCAAAAAAACTTTACACCTAATGCCACATCGTTGACCCTTATTCAGCAAAATTCACTTCCGTGATTCACTGAATACTTAAAGGGCAAATACTTGCCCCGCAACCCAACAGACCCAAATCTAGCTAAACCAAACCCACCCATGTGGAGGGCTGTGCCCCCCAGCCCTCCCAATTAAAAATACCAACTCTGAGATCACACTACAGTGGAGAAAAGACAAAGATGTGTAGTTGGCCAACTACGTCTTTGCCCTGTAAGTATTCAGCGAATCGCAGAAGTGAATTTTGCTGAATATTGGTCATCGATGTAGCGTCTGTGGAATGTTTTTTCGGCAATGTAATATAGACCCTGAATGAAGTGTGTCATGGGTTTGCAGTGTCAGCTATAATTCAGCTAACTTAAATAGGTGGAACTGTGTTGGCTGCATATATCCAACCAGGAATACTGCTGTTGTACCTCTCCTAATCCAGCGTTTTAATAAACAAAAATGTTGTAATTATAATATCAGTATTGTCAAATTAATGTATGCCTGAAGTTGCACAATAGCAACCCATTTGTCAAATGAAACCATAAACTGCTTCACATAATTCCCATTTATACTTTAGTGGCTTAACTGCAGTACCCTGAGCTTGAAATTCCCAGAAATCCATTCTCTCAGCCTAATTCCCCAGTTGTGTTGAACTTGCCAATTGATGACTAGTTTTCGGTAGTAAATCATTATTTTTGTACTGTGTGTGCTGACAGTGATTCCTTTGTTTTGGGAGATTTCTCTATTCTTTGTAAGACCATGGGGTTGGTATATATGAGTTTGGATAGATGGGTCTTCCTCCCATATGGAAGGGGTGAAAGCAGATGTCCCTCTGCAAAAAAAAAAACACTTTCTTTTTTCCTTCAGTAGGTTGCCTCCTGAGCAGTTTAACTCAGCAAGTTAACCCCTTGGCAACTTCAACTTTTGGAATAAGAAAGTAAAACTTGGTTTATTGTAGTATGTTTCTTTTCTTCCATTTTGAGATAGACAAACATGCATGCATCAAAACCTAACCATGCTCCATGGGATAATAGCTTTTTATGTGCATGTGAGGAGTGGGTTATATATACCCTCTTGGTTATGTAGCTGGACTGTTAATGTGTAATTGAACAGTCTCTGTTTTCAGTAAGCCTAGACAAAGCTCATGGAAACTTACTAAAATGAGATAAAATGTAATAATCCTCATAGTGACATAGATGATATTGATATTTGTTGCTTACAGCATAAGTGGATGGATACATGTTTGGAAGGCTTTATTTCTGTTAATCTTTTTTCTATAAATTAACGTGAAAACTTTGTGTCTTTTGGAAAAGTGAGTGGAAAGGTTGAAAATGACTACCATTTTTCCTTACAATGCTTGTCATGCAGTGGTTCAAGCTGGAAAATATCACCATACAGCAACCAGAAATGGCAAAGTCACCTTGCACAATGCTGGCCTTTCAACTTGCACAGCCCATAAAAATACAAGAAGTCTGTTATCATTTGCTACTATCATTCTTTAATGTGAAATGACTGTATATGCACCACTTTGGAAACAGGGATTTTCACTTTGTGGTTTCTAGCAGGAGTCCTTATATGCATGAAACTTTGGCCCTGTTTAATCATGTACATGTATTTGCCTTTTTGTAGATAACCTTGAATCAGGAAGTATGCTTTTTGCCCTTAAGCTAGTTGTATACATGCTGAGCAGAAGAGCTGCTGATAAACATAATATTTATATATTTTTTTAGGATTACAGAGTACTATACGTAAATCCACAAAACAGGAAATGTGGGGGCGGGGCAGGTTATAATCGGGTATCCACTATGTTAGTGACCACACCCACAGGGAAGCTTTGATCATGTCGAGCTAAACCTCATATCTTAGAATTCTAGAGAGACATACTCATATAGACATTTGGATGAAGCTGTCCATTAGGGTATCTTTACAAAAATACTGTAAGATAATCATCTTTAACAGACAATGTGGTTAGATGTGGTGAAAAACATAGCCATGCAGACTGCTGATTCTTGAGTATAGTCCAGTTCAGTTCTTTTTCTCGTCTCTTCTCTTATCTCTTTTTTGACTTTGACAAGGTAATTCTGGATCTATCAAATCATGTCAAGGTAACATCTTTTTTCTCAAAAGTATGTATGAAACTGGAAAGTCTAATTAGTAATTAACATGATAAGAGAGGTCAGCAGGAGTCACTATAGGGACATTTCATCTCTCACCTGTATTACAGGCTCAACAATACCACAGGAATATGAGTTATGTTCCCTGTCAATCATAACTATGTATGTTTTATGTTGGTTTGTTTTGGTGTCACAAATTTAAAAAAATGGCAGTATATTCAATCATTTTTGATGTGGATGAGACAAATTCCTGGTCACCATTTTCCATATGCTTTCAAAGTGTTAGGTTATGTGTAATTTATTAATGATTCATTACATGTCTACAAGTCTGCAAATAAAACAGAAGAGTGACTCATTTTCAGACATTTAACATTTTTCTGAATAGTACTGTGTGGTTGGGGGGACCTTGGTGTGTGTGCCAGGAATCATGTGTCCTGTCATCTTGTTAATGAGCTTTATGACTTTTGCTGATGGGGCAGAGGGCAGTTTTTAGCTTCAACACTGTTTTAATTTTATGAAGAAAAATAACTTTATTGTCATGTAATATGCACCAGTGAAGATATGATATGCTTATTGTACAATATATGTATGTATTGTCATAATGCATAACATGTGTGATTTGTGACTAGGTTTGTGGCACTATAACAAGTCAGCAAAATGGTCTTAATATATAAAGACATAAAAACCGACAGATAAAAATAATTAACCCCCCCCAGAAGAAGGAAATCCACACATGTACCAAATATTAAGTATCAAGATTTACTACAAATAATTGCATATTGTTTAATCGATGCTAAAATCATTGGAGCTAAAATATATGATGACTCATAAAGTCACACCAGTAACTCAGTGACAACAATAAGATTAGAAAACAATGCTGTTTTTGCATGACACATTCCCCCCCATCACCTTAAGTGGAGGTTGTGCACCCCCTATATCCCCAGTTTCTATATATAACAATACCATGCAAACTCAAACAAAAGGGAAAGGGTATAAAGGAAACATAAAACTCACGTATTCCCTCTTCAGTGACTTCTATAACCCAGACATAAAGCACAGCATCTACAAGTAACAAACAAGCAATGTTTCTTATGCAGTGTTCTATGCTGACTAGAGTCAAGCTCAACAGGGTCTTCTTTCCCTGCTGATTCTGTCAAGCCTGTTCTCTTGGCTGTGGTTTCACTAGATAGTAGGTAGGGACAGTGGGAATCTCGTTCATCCATTCATGCACATCACTAATTAGATGACGAGGCATTTGGCTACCTTAAGAGAGTCATAGTTACTCCCGCCGTTTACCCGTTCTTCATTGAATTTCTTCACTTTGACATTCAGAGCACTGGGCAGAAATCACATCACGTCAACACCCATCTTGGGCCTTTGTGATGCTTTGTTTTAATTAAACAGTCAGATTTTCCTGGTCCGCACCAGTTCTAAGTCAGCTGCTAGCTGCTGGATGATGCGGGATGCCGGTCAAGACCGTCATCCGCCACAGCTAGGGAGATCCACAGGAAGGACCCAGAGAACATCCAGAGTCGCCGTCATCATCCCCTCGGCCCCCCCCAGGAGGGGGGAGCATGGCAAGGGGTCAACGGCTCTTCCAGCTGCGGTGCACGCCCAGCCCCGCTTCACACCCGAGCCCGACCGACCCAGCCCTTAGAGCCAATATAACACAATAAACTGTAATGATCCATATTTACATTCAGCAAAAGTCAGGATAAAGGGACAATATGCATTTTTTAGTTTTTCATATTTTGTGATTGATTTTTTTAGGTGCTGCCTTTTCATCTTTCTGCATCTTTATTTCATTAGTGGTAAACCATTACATGACTCCATCACTTTGTATTTATAAACACCTGTGTCATTTGTTATTTTTGTTGTGTTTTCTAAGATTTCTAAATGATTTTGCATTCACCCAGTGAAATCCACATTTAGGAATGCATACACAATGTTATTACTGCTCATGACATACTGGCACAAGAAAACCTTTATTATTCACCTTTCCCGTATTCTACTGAAACTTATCGAACATGAAGCAATTTGTACACAATGGAAACTGTAGCCTCCTGATTTTGTAAGCTCTGCACTTAGAACTTAGCATTGCATTTGTTTCATTTCAGGTAGGTAGCTTTGCAATAAGAGACATTTTGATAACTCTGTGTTTCTATTTCAGGGATATATTTATATCAGACAATTGTAGATTGTCTCTACATGAATGATGGTGAGATAGTGTTACTTATTCAGACAATCATCTACAACAAGGAACGACAACTGTTTTTTGACAGTCGAGTTGGCAAATTCATTGGCATCACAGAAAATGGAAAGATAGATGCAGAGTATTTTAATAACAACACTGAATATTTAGATAATCTCAAGGCTGCGGTTACTACATTTTGCAGGTACAACTACAACTTAATGAAGGATGTCATTGTGGACAGAAAAGGTATGTTTTTCAGTAACTACGTTTGTTCCAAGTATTTAGCTAGAACTGAAGTTTTTTTTTCTCATTTTTTGTCCAGTCTCATCTTGGGCCATTGATGTCTACTACTAGATTAAATATATTTTCTATACTTAACAAATCTACGAAGGTGTATAGCCATCTTATTTGGCTGACCTTTACCAACAATGGTGGCATTGGTGGTGGTGATGACAGTGCATTAGCATCTCATTATTTGTCTAGATTAAATGCCATTTGCTGCCTATTAAGGAAAGCCCTCCAGTTCTTATGACTGAGTCACTATATTTTGTTAGTTTGTTTTTATTTTTTAGCTTAATTATTCTCTTTCCATTATTTGACAATTTTATTAACTGTTACTTCTCTTCTCTCTCACCCTGCAGAGTAGGATGTTAGCAGACACAATGGAACAGATTCTGTAAAGTTCACAGAACCTATTTGCGGACAGTGCAGCAAGCCAAAGGAAGATTTCAGGGTACTTGCTGCAGATGTGTTTTCAGAAGTCACAATGAAGGCAGCCCAACTACTTAGATATTCACTGTAGGATAATTAGTAATTCTACACATGCCAGTCTGATTCCAAAGCACATCTCTTGTACACACAACACAACTGAAATGCAATAAACAGCCACGCTGACTCCATTTCTGAAGTCCTCTGGGTATGCTCTGTGGACCCCAAGGAATATAAGTGACTATTACACATTACACAGAGGCCTACAACAGAGCACATGCAGCAATCAGAAACTCCATAGTGTGTGTGTTCAGTGTATTAAAAGTTAGGTTCAGATGTCTAAATATATCCAGGGAGTACACTGCAATACACACCTGAAAAGGCAACACAGATAACTGTGTTGCATGCTACACAACGTGCTAACCAGAGCACATGGTGGTCTTCCAGTGGGTCTACTTCGACCCATGGAAATGACATTTGTGCAAATTTCACTTACCCAACTCCACTTCTTCGAAACTTCATTAATCAGAAAGCACGGACTGCCAAAATCCTTTCCCTGTGAAAGGAACCACTTGGCCACCATGATAAAAAGCCTAAATGGACCAAAACTAAACCCACCAAAGTAGGGGCTTCGTCCCACACACTCCCCTACTTAAATATACCAACTCTGAGATTGAACTACATTGAAGAAAGGGCAAAATTCACCATGGAGGTCAAGTGGTTCCTTTCACAGTGAAAGGATTTCAGCAATCCGTGCTTTCAGATTAATGAAGTTTCAAAGAAGTGGAGTCGGGTAATTGAAATTTGCAGAAATGTAATTTCGATGGGTTGAAGTAGACCCCTTCCAGCTGTAGGTGTGGTTGAAATACCCCAATAACCCCAGATGTCTAAAGAGGACATACCACAGGTATCCGAGGAGAAGCAGGAGGACATAAGGGACAGAAGACAATGTAGTGTATGACTACAAGTGCAGGCCAAGGTATCATGGCAGCATCTGACCTAAATGTTTGAGTCATGACAAACCACACATACCTGAGTACACAGGCTGAACATAGGTATTCAGGCATTGCCCCACCAAACCAAAGCAACACAGATTACATCTAATGCCAATTGCTCACTAGACGTACACACTGATCATCACGCATAACACCAAACTCCTATGATATTTCAACATGAATATATGCAAATGTGTCAGAACAAAGATCATCAACTCAGGGCACAACTGATAAGCAGTATGCATGCACACTTAGATCATTGTATCACAGTATGGAAAACAGTAAGGGACACACATCAGTGCTACAAACTCCTATGTCTACAATACAATAACATAGGTTCATAGGTAGGTACTAGGCTATCTGCCCGAAGGCATTTATAAGCCTAGCCAGAATGTGTTGGCTTTCGCCGCCTCCTTAGATTAGTTCCCTGTGCCTCTGTCCAGTAGATCCATTTAAGTGATCCCTGGGGTAAACTTTCTGTTTCCCATCCACTCGTCAAAGATTCTCTTGAAGGGGGTTAGCGAGGAGCTCTACTTAATGTAGATTGGAATCTTGTTACAGGGCATGGGAAGTCTCTGGGACAGGAATCTATCCCTCCAGCATGTTCTATTTATTGTTGTGGTGAGGTTTGGATCCCTAGAGCATGTGGCTCGAGGGGATAAGGTTTCCTTTAGGTGGAGCATATCCATCAATTCTGGGTTGGACATGGCCTTGTATGTAAGGCAGAGATCACCTCTGAGTAGGCGGTATGCAACCGAGTACAGCTGGAGTTTCTTCAGTCATAGGGCATCTGCTTGAGGCCAGTGATCCTCTTGGTGAGGTACTTTTGCGGTCTTTCCAGTTGTTGCAGGTGTCTTGTAAGGTACATCCCAAATGGGGCATTGTACTCTATGATGGGTCTGATGAGTGATGAATAGAGGGGCCCAATGACCCCTTTCTATCTGGATGCAAACCCTTTTGTGATTAGGTGGGCCACATAGAAGGATTTTCTAACTACTTTGGCAATGTGATTATCAAAGGAGAGGTTACTATCTATTTGGGTCCCCAGATCCCTTATTACATCCTCCGTATTTAGGGGGCTACCACCTATGTGGTAGTTTGTGGGTACTTTGTTTTTTCCAAAGGGGATGACTATGCACTTTTTGGCATTTAGCTTGAGGCCATGGTTTTGACACCAGGTATTTGTCTCAGTGAGACTCTTTTGGAGGATGTTTGTGTCAGCTGGAGAGTCAATTATAACCCCCAGTTTGCAGTTGTCTGCGAACTTGATAGCCATAGTCCTCCTATGCTTGCCTGTACTTCTGAGAAGTATATACTGAACAGGAGGGGTCCTAGGACTGAGCCCTGGGGAATGTCACATGTAACCGGTTTAGAGTCAGACTTAGCTCCTGCAACTCTTACCATGTGGGTTCTGTCCATGAGCCAGTTGGCAACCCATCTCATGATGTAGTGGTTTATGTTCAGGCTGGTGAGCCTGTCTATAATACCTGAGTGGGGAATGGTGTTGAAGGCCTTTGCAAGGTCTAGGTAGGCTGTGTGGACCACCTTTCCCTCACCTATAGCCTTGGTAACTGTCTCAAAGAAGTCCACCAGGTTTAGGAGGCATGATCTGCCCTTAACAAAGCCAAACTGGGTAGGGTCCAGTGTTTGGAGGTTTCCAATGTCTCTGTTAATGAGATCCATGATGATGCACTCCTTAGCTTTGCAGACCAAGCTAGTCAGGCTTACAGGGTGATAGTTCCCGGGGTCCGTTGTGGCTCCACCTTTGTGGAGTGGAATAACCATTGCCGTACACCACTCTGTGGGCATGTTGCCTGTGGAGAGGCTGAGTTTAAACAGTGTGTTTAGGTGAGGGGTTAGTTCATCTTTGAGCTTGTATAGGACGCAGCCTGGGACACCGTCCAATCCCATTGATGCTGTGTTTTTGGTTTTAGAGAGGGCTGTTTTAACCTGAGTGTATGTGATTTCAGGGGCACTACATTCTTCTGGTATAGTTATGGGCCCTTTTGGGGGTGAGAGGGGGGTAAAGTTTGTACTGAACCTGTCTGCCAGGATGTTGGCTATATCAGTCGGTTCAGTGTATTTTGTGCCATTCTGCACTAACTCTGAGCAGATCTGAGAATTGCCACTTAGATTCTTGACATAGCTAAAGAATGCCTTGTGGTTATCTTTGGAGTCCATGGCAATTTTTCTTTCGACACTAGCCTTGGATGATTTTATGATGGAATGTAGTTTCTTGCTGATACTGATCAGGGAAGTGTTCCCTTCTTGGGATTTTACTCTTTTCTGTACTAGTTTCCTCCTTCTACTGTATAGCTTGTTTATAGCAGGGGTCTACCAGACTGGTTTCCTTTTCTTGGAGGAGTGAGTCTTGGTTTTGTTTGGGATAGCACGATCCATGCATTCTTGTAGGTGCCCATAGTGTGTATTAGTAAAGGATTTTGCAGCTTGGACAGCAAGGATATTGCAGCTTGGACAGCATTATCCTTTAGCATGGGGCTTTGAAACTTCCCACCTCGGTCTTAAGTAACGTGAAGTTTGCTTTTGAAAAGTTTTTCACGGTGGTTTCTTTGACCGGGGGTGGTGACGGAATGTAGATATCCAGAGTGATTAGTTTATGGTCAGATCTAACCAGTGAGGGGTTGACCTCCGGTATGGAACACCGGTCCCCCATGTTGGTAATGACCAGGTCCAGTATGTTGTCACTTCTGGTGGGGGTGTTCACCAGTTGATCCAGGGCATTTGTGTTTATAAATTCCAGGAAATGTTGGGCAAGGGAGTTTGTATTTGAGTAGTTCTCCCAGTTAATGTTTGGGTAATTGAAATCACCCAATATCAGGGTGTTTGGTAAGACCTTTATGTTTTCCAGTGTTTCTAGGAATGCGGAGTGAGGGTTCTGGGACATGGTGGGTGATCTGTAGCAAGCTATAATTTGAATAGCAGTTTTGCCCATTGTTAGTTGCACGTGGATGATCTTTGAAGCATTGTGCTGTGCCACTAACCTGGAGGTGTGGGTATCCTTGATGAATATGGATACTCCCCCGACTTTTGTATTTTGGTCCGAGTTTTGTGGCCGAAATGTATGGTATGAGTTATAGCCTGGTAGTGCTGGGGTGCTCTCTGGAGCCTTAAACCAGGTTTCTGTTACTGCACATACATCGATTTTCTCCATACTGAGGAGTGCCTTGAGTGTGTGCATTTTGAGGTTTAGACTTCTGGCATTGAGTAGCATTACCCTCAGTTTTTTTGTTACTTGTGCTATTTATGGTGGTGGGTTTGTCTTTTGAGTCTTGCATAAAAAAGGTACTATGGTGGTGGCAAGAACCTTGGCCAGTATTTGAAAGCCTAAGGGTGACAGGTGCAAACTGTCTCTAGTGAAGCAGCATGGCTTGTCGAGCATGTCATCCCAGGCTGACAGACACTGGATCTCCTTTGAATGACACCAGAAGCTTAGCCAATTCTTGAAATTGATAATTTTTTCTCTATACCGTGGTATCATTCTTGGTGAGGGCAGGATGCTACTCAAAGTCAGGGTCATACTGGCCTGGGCTACATGATCAGAGAGCACCTCCATGTCTCTTTTCATGTAATCAAGGGAGGCACGGCTCAGGTCATTCACACCAACATGGACAATGACAGAGTCATATTTGTACTAGCTCTGGAGTAACCTGAGTGCTTGTGCTATGTGGTGGTTCCTGGCACCCGACAGGCAGCTAACAGTAACCTTCTCCTTGTTCAGCCTAGTGAGTGGGACGTCAGTGTTTTACTAGTGTGTTGGGTATGTTATTTTGCCTTAAGGGCTGTGATTGTGTGGCACACTGGTTTTGTGAAGTATGTGTTTCATGGTTTGTGTTGGGGGTAGAGGTTGCTTGAATGTCTGCTTTGGAGGTCTCTGTTGCTTCTGCAGATTTTTGTTTAGAGCCACCGAGTATGTTTTCGTATATTTATGTGTGTTTTTTGCCGGTGCTGGTTTCGTAGGTCTATGTGAGACTGGTGGTGTGATGCAAGTAATTCCCTTCTCCTCTTGACTGCCTGGTCCAGTCTTGGGTTGAGAGAGCTTAGCCTCCAGTTTGGCTGTATAATTGCATCTCTCGCATGTATTAGTGTTTGGTGGAAGGAGGCAAGGGTTGTCTGTGTACATGAGGCAATTGTAACATTGCCTCAAAATGCCTAGATTCACCAGCTGGACCAGAGAGTACACCTGAAACTGCCCTTTGGACATGCCTGGATAGGTACAGTGAACTGTTTTACTGAATGGCTGATAATGTTGAATAGAGAGCCTTGTCCTTCTCTACAGTATAGGGGGGTCTAGTGCTAAGGTTTATTAGCGCTTGTTATGAATTTTGAGCAAGTACCGGTATGAGAAGTGAATGGTTTGAGTGCTTAAGTTGAAAGTTTGTCTACTTCCAAGGGAAAAATTGAAGAGTAGACTTTTTGAAGTTGGGAATAGTTATACCCTAGCTAACTGGCACTGCCGGGCATGCAAAACCATGCAAATGCGGGTTTTATAGCAGGGAAATGAAAGAGATAGAAATTAGCCCAAAATGACCAATAAACTACTAATTTATGGACTGAAACCACTCCTCCAGAGACAGATAGGCTGCTCAAAGCTCCCTCTCAAACAGTGAACAGAGAAACTTTCTTCTATCCAAGTAAGGTATGGGCAAACACAGAATCTTGTAACACAGTCCTGAATTCAGCAATAACCTGAAAACTGGACTATATTAGCTTAAGTATATTTTTTTGTTTTTTTTGTTTTTTTTTCAGAAAATAAAGCAGACACAATAAAAATAACACTTTGAATGCACAGAAATGGCTATCACACTTGAGTGTGTAGCCTACAACAGTTACACAGGTAATTTAAACACAAAAAGTACTTTGTTAAAGTGCAGGCAGTAAAATAAGTACAATATGTAGCTGAAACAAGCTTTTTAAATCACAGAAACTCTTGAAAATTGGCGTTTTAGGCAGAATTAGGTAAAGGGAGCAAGAAAATGTAGAAAAATGATAATCACTCCAAAGTCTCTCTTTTGACTCTCTGCTGCTGCAGAACTCTGCAGGGCATCAGGCAAGAGCTTGCTGAGCTGTATACTAGCAGAAAAACCTTGCAAATGCGGGTTGTATAGCAGGGAAATGAAAGAGATAGAAATTAGCCCAAAATGGCCAATAAACTACTAATTTCTGGGCAGAAACCACTCCTCCAGGGACAGATAGGTTTCTCAAAGCTCCCTCTCTCACAATGAACACAGAAACTTCCTTCTATCCAAGTAAGGTATGGGCAAACACAGAAATTTGTAACACAGCCCTGAATTCAGTACTAACCTGAAAACTGGACTATACTAGCTTAGAAAGGTGGGAAAACAAGTATATATTTTTTTGCTTATTTGTTTTTTTTAGAAAATAAATCAGATACAATCAAAAAAACACTTTAAATGCACAGAAATGGCTATCACACTTGAGTGTGTAGCCTACAACAGTTAAAAAGGCAATTTAAACACAAAAAATGACTTTGTTAAAGTGCAGGCAGTAAAATAAGTACACTATGTAGCTGAAACAAGCTTTTTAAACCACAAAAACTATAGAAAACCAGTGTTTTAGGCAGAATTAGCTAAAGACAGCAAGAAAATGCAGAAAAATTATACTTAATCACTCCAAAGTCTCTCTTTTGTCTCCCTGCTACTGTAGAACTCTGCAGGGCACCAGACAGGAGCTTGCTGAGCTGTATACTAGCAGAAAAACCTTACAAATGCGGGTTTTATAGCAGGAAAATGAAAGAGATAGAAATTAGCCCAAAATGGCCAATAAACTACTAATTTCTGGGCTGAAACCACTCCTCCAGAGACAGATAGGCTGCTCAAAGCTCCCTCTCTCACAGTGAACAGAGAAACTTTCTTCTATCCAAGTATGGTATGGGCAAACACAGAATCTTGTAACACACCCCTGAATTCAGCATTAACCTGAAAACTGGACTATACTAGCTTAGAAAGGTGGGAAAACAAGTATATATATATATTTTTTTTTTTTCAGAAAATGAAGCAAATACAATCAAAATAACACCTTGAATGCACAGAAATGGCTATCATACTTAAGTGTGTAGCCTACAACAGTTAAACAGATAATTTAAACACAAAAACAACTTTGCTAAAGTACAGGTAGTAAAATAAGTACAATTTGTAGCTGAAACAAGCTTTTTAAATCACAGAAACTCTAGAAAACCAGTGTTTTAGGCAGAATTAGCTAAAGGCAGCAAGAAAATGCAGAAAAATGATACTTAATCACTCCAAAGTCTCTCTTTTGTCTCTCTGCTACTGTACAACTCTGCAGGGCACCAGGCAGGAGCTTGCTGAGCTGTATACTAGCAGAAAAACCTTGCAAATGCGGGTTTTATAGCAGGAAAATGAAAGAGATAGAAATTAGCCCAAAATGGCCAATAAACTACTAATTTCTGGGCTGAAACCACTCCTCCAGGGACAGATAGGCTGCTCAAAGCTCTCTCTCTCTCTCTCACAGAGAACAGAGAAACTTTTTTCTATCCAAGTAAGGTATGGGCAAACACAGAATCTTGTAACACAGCCCTGAATTCAGCAATAACCTGAAAACTGGACTATACTAGCTTAGAAAGGTGGGAAAACAAGTATATTTTTTTGTTTTTGTTTTTTTTTTTCAGAAAGTAAAGCAGATACAATCAAAATAACACTTTGAATGCACAGAAATGGCTATCACACTTAAGTGTGTAGCCTACAACAGGTAATTTAAACACAAAATTGACTTTGTTAAAGTGCAGGCAGTAAAATAAGTACAATATGTAGCTGAAACAAGCTTTTTAAATCACAGAAACTCTTGAAAATCAGAATTTTAGGCAGAATCAGCTAAGGCAGCAAGAAAATGCAGAGAAATGATACATAATCACTCCAAAGTCTCTCTTTTGTCTCTCTGCTTCTGTAGAAATCTGCAAGGCACCAGGCAGGAGCTTGCTGAGCTGTATACTAGCACAGTAACCTTGCAAATGTGGGTTTTATAGAAGGGAAATGAAAGAGATAGAAATTCGCCCAAAATGGCCAATAGACTACTAATTTCTGGGCTGAAACCACTCCTCCAGGGACAGATAGGCTGCTCAAAGCTCCCTCTCTCACAGTGAACAGAGAAACTTCCTTCTATCCAAGTAAGGTGAGGGCAAACACAGAAACTTGTAACACAGCCCTGAATTCAGCACTAACCTGAAAACTGGACTATACTAGTTTAGAAAAGTGGAAAACAAGTATATATATTTTTGTTTTTGTGTTTTTTTTCAGAAAATAAAACAGATACAATGAAAAAAAAACACTTTAAATGACATAAATGGCTATCACACTTGAGTGTGTAGCCTACAATGGTTAAACAGGTAATTTAAACACAAAAAATGATTTTCTTAAAGGGCAGCCAATAAAATAAGTACAATATGTAGCTGAAACAAGCTTTATAAGTCACAGAAACTCTAGGAAATCAGAGTTTTAGGCAGAATTAACTAAAGGTAGCAAGAAAATGCAGGAAAATGATACTTAATCACTCCAAAGTCTCTCCTTTGTCTCTATGCTGCTGTAGAACTCTGCAGGGCACCAGGCAAGAGCTTGCTGAGCTGTATACATGAAAAAAGAGAAACCACACAGAACATAATTCAGAAAATTTAATTTCAAAAGATACATATCACAGTAGAGTGGTAAGTCAATAATATGAGCCAGCTATTTGTATTACACTGTTAGACACACTATAAAAGTCTAGGGCAACCTTGCTGATGTCTCATACCACAGTCCACTCTACCCAGCCATGTACAGACAGACGTTGCCCTGGTTATTCCACAGATGAGATTGATGGGGAGACAACACCATGTGTGGTGAAGGAGCATGACTGTGAGTTGAAGGCTTTAAGACTGGTGGGACCACAGCAGACGGGCCAGCAGTTAAAATCTGTGCAGGTTGGACCACAGAAGTTATTCTCAATGGCCAATGATGGTTCTGTGGAGAGGTGGCTTGTCTCTCCCATGTTGCAATATGCTGAGCGCAGTCAGAAAATGCAGAATCCTGCTGGTAGTCCAACACTGCTGCAGCAGCATAGAGGCCGTGGGTTTCTACCAACTGTGCCACAGCTAGCAGACTGTCATTCTGAGCAGTCAATGCAGCCATAATCTCACCGTGTCTACACTCTTGTCCTTCATGCATGACATGTAGCTCACATCATGATTGCTGGATGGACTACTGAATGATACAGATAGTTGTTGTGCTACAAGATCCAAAGACATAGATTAGGATAATGTACTTACATCACATGATGCTATCATCAAAGACATATGACATATATAATCTCACTTCAGTGTTACAACTAATAATGACTTTACTTGAGGTCTGCTATATGTATGCTTCACATAATTTACATACATAGACTATATAATTTGGATATATACATGGAGTATATAATTTGGTTATAAGGCCAATATATATGACGTATGTGAGGAATACAAAAACACGCACCTAAAACACCTTATAGGAAGATAGTTCTGTTGAAGAGGAATGAACTTCAACTATTGTAGGGAAAAAAACAGCATTACACATCAGTGACACCATTAACCATGTGAACTCAGTTAAAACATGCAGAAGGAGTAACATACAAATACCACTCATATGTGCACTTGATGACTGATGCAGACTGACCTAGGAATGGGAAAGAGGGCAGCTACAAGATTAACAGCAATGACAGGCATGAAATATAGTTAATATCATACCACTGACAGACTCCTGCTGTGGAGAGCTTGTGGGTTGTACTGTGGACCCTGCAGTGGGAAAGTAAAGAGAAAGACAATACAGTCATATAATTAGCAAAAACAATACTGACAGCATCACATATACAACACACTGACATAGATTGCAAATACTCATGTGATGTGATAGACATTGCAACTGTACATCAGATGGGTCTGTGCTGACAAATATTGACATAAATGTCATGTATCATATGTGCACTACACACTGATGGAAGCTATGACAATTTTCTGTAAAATACCTGGTCTGCCTGTACTTGAACCTACAGGGCTTAGACCCCCACTGGATGTACCTGCAGCGTACAATGATAGGTAATTAACAACATGCAGTAAACAGCACTCCCATGAAATAAGGCTGAGGCAATAACAAGGAAGTGGTCACAGTAACAGTATGGAGACACTCACCTGCCAATCCCTGCTGTAAGCCCGAAGTAGATGGACTTGTGAATATTAATGCAAACATTACAAATGCTGTTTGGATTGTTCTGTCTTTACTTCAGTTGTATGAATAGACTTACGTTCATCATCCTTACCCTGTATAGACTGTGGCATGGCTCACCTCTGCTGCTGCAAGTCAAACACAGTACATGAATATGCATGCTACAGCAAAATGCAGTAATTGGCTCAATACACAGCCATGTAATGGAAAGAAAGCAATACATATTCAGCCTGGAACTCCAGATTCAATCCCATCACCAGGGATGTGTTGTTCCCCTCTTGCTGTATGCAGTGAGGCCAGAAATATTGTGATGTCATTGGGAGACAATGGTGGTCCACCACCAGTGGCATCCCTCGATCTCTCAAAATATCTCACTCTGTTGGCTGCACAAAGGACCATGTCTGAGCAACATCATCTACAGGCATCATGGGATCAGCTGTGACCCCTAAGTGCATTGATCATGTTGGTTAGCCCGGATTTTATGTCTCAAAACTATATTGCCTGAATGGCCTAGGAGTCTCAGTCCACATTGGTGGAGAGCATCAGTTAAGATATCATTTTCCCAGGGGAGCAAGTTGTCACCAATATGATGGTTGGCCATCTGAAAGACAGTGATACACACATGATGAAATTCCTGTATGAGCCCATTTAGGCATTGTATTCTGTGAAAAACATATGTCAACATAAACAGTATGCATTCCTGCAATGCAAAGGTCTGCATAACACTGTCTGTGATAAATACAAACATGACATATAAAGAGTAATAACAATGTCTTCATATATATCATTTACAAAATCAACATAACTTGCAATATCTTTACTGTTCATGAGTGGATTAGCACCCCTCAGACTACATATATGCTGAATGGAAGTCCAAAAACAACAGCATCATGCCAAAGGAGTCTGCGTGCATTTTACATTACAATACTACAGCAAGTAACAATTTAACAACTTGCAGAAAGCATCAGAAAACTTCAGGATCCATAGGCAGGCTACAGACAGTACAGATCCTTAGCATTTTGAACCAGTAGTGATAACACCTTTAAGAAGCATCTCCATAACAGTAACAGCACATGTTTTTAAGTTTTGTTAGGAAACATGAATTAAGAAATATCTTTAATATCAGCATTACATATTAGATACGGATAGTGTCAAAATTCATAGGTTTCCTTGGTTACACCAGTAAGAATTGTGGATGATCTATAAGTCAGCCTTCCTATACTGTTAATATTTACAATATAACTCTGTCTATACACCTGCATATGGGACTGAAATCACTTATTTAAAATAGCAATATCCATTTGCATAACGTTCAATACAACATCACTCCAGTAACTTAAAACAACTTTTGCTAAAGATAATATTTTGGAGTAACAATTAATTCAACCAGGTACCTTTGGAAATGACTGACTTGATGAGCTTTACTAATCACAAAAAACAGAAAGTCTACCATTTGCCAATGTACCTCTCACTCCAAATCACAGAATCAAAGTGCAGCTAATGTGCAACCACCTTTAAGTGCCATTTGCACCATACAGAATTAATGAGGTTCATTAAAATTCAAGTTTTTGGAATCCCATTTGTGTAGCTCCACATAAATTGAGTTAATGCTTCATAATACCCAGTTGTTTTGTGGAAACAACCAATAGGTATCAATAAACAGTACCATATGTGTCACGTGTCTATTATCTTCCAGTGATCTGACAGCGTGACATCAGTGCCACTTTCAGATATTGATTTTGATATATTTACTGATCAGACTATTGCTAACTGCAAATTTCGACTGCAGGAATACCCATCATGCATTAGTAAGGTAAGTGAAATCATCACAGAGTTTTTGAATTGTACTCCACAATCTAAATAACAGTTGGGTTGGTGTATTTGTCACACATATGTACAAGTGAATGCTTTGTGTACAAGTCTAAGTGCATTGACTGCTGCTTGTGATTCATGGTTTGGCATACTTATATGTATGGATGTGGTTTCCAATGCTTGATCTGTTGTGTATAGCCTGCTTATTCTCAGAATTAATGGTTGTCTGCTCTGTCAGTATTTGCACTGCTGTTTGCAGACTGTGTGGCATGCTCTTCAGTTCAATACTGGTATTGAATCTGCCTTTAACACTTTAGTGTTTTGGTAGAAACACAGTCATACGTGCATACATACATACATATATGTACATACAAATACTTCAAGCACAGGCATTACTGCCCTTCTAGCTTGCCAATATACTAAACCACTTGTTCCCATAATAAGTGTACAGGGTATTCTTAAAGATATCTAAACTAGTACTTACTTTAATATGATTTGGTAGTCTGTTCCAAGCATTAGCTATTCTGCCAGAAAACCAATTATTACACTTCTCATTCCTACAGAATCTTCTACATAGGTTATATGATGATTCTCTACTACTTTTTGATAATTCCAAATATTCCTAGAGGTAGTTATCTCTAAATGCCCTATATACCTGAATAAGATCTCCTCTTAGATATCTATGAGACACTGTACAAGTTCAGATATTTTAGTCTTTCATAATAACTTAAATTTTCACATCCATGGATGCCCATGGTATATTTCTGCTGTACTCTTTCCAGTTTATTCATGCTTGTTTTCCTATAGGGTTTCCATATTGGTATTCCATACTCAAGTTTGGGTCTAATGTAACTAACACTGCCTTCATCGTTTCTGATTTCCTAGACTTTATAAATCTTTTTATACAGCTCTATAACTATGGTTAATTAATTGGTTGATATGATCAGAATAAGTCAAAGCTGGATCTATTCATATACTTAGTTCCTTAAATGAGTCTACAGTTTCAATCACTGTGTGCTGTATTAAATATTCACCTTTCGGTTTATGTCTCCCAAATCTCATATGCTTAGTTTCTGATGTATTTATCAGCATATTATTCTCCTTTACCCAAATGGTCAATTTAGTGTTCTTTTGCAGACATGCCTTATCTATAACATATGTAACTAGTTAACCCAATTTCAAGTCTTCTGCATATATATATATATATATATATATATATATATATATATATACTGTAGAACCCATCAGTTGAAAAAGTTAGGTCCTAAGCATCCAAGTGCTCTATATTATGTGGAACACTCCACATTTAACGACGAACGAAGCCACTGTTCCGCTGTTCTGCATTGAACAGCTGTGGCTCCGCAACATAGATTCTGACTGGTTTGTGTACTGCAGTTACTACCAGTCGGCATTGTGGTATACAAACCAATGCATAGCTTTGCTGCCCTTCCACATTACAGAGCGTTGGCTGTGCTGTGGAGTTTTTGATTGTCTCACAGACCGCATTTACAGACAATTGCGAATGTAGTCTACAAGCCAATCAAGTAAAACTTCTCAGGAGGACGGGAACCAATGACATCTCCCCAATACAGGCCAATCACATTCCAGGAAGCCTTTTCACACTGAAATAATGGCTTGAAAAAGGCTTCCAGGAATCAGGGATTTTACTTCCTACAACAACAACTGAAAGACTGGGAAGAAGGAAGGAAGGAGCGATTGCAAATTGGATTGAAGATGTTGGGTCGGGAGTCGGGACCAGCCTGCCAGGAGAGGAGCCAGTGAGCTGAAAAGGGACTGGTTTGCTTTGGTGGATCAAGTCTCAAGATCAGTCAAAAGGCTGAGGTTCTTATTTGTTGCCTGCTGAACAACCAGGATCATCAAAGTTTGTGCTGTGGATTATTTGTGCTGTGTGGAGTGGAGTCTTTGGATTGTATTGAGCTGCTGGTGCTGTTTACATAGGCAAAGGTAAGTGTTTTAGCTGCAATGGTTATCTCTGCAGTTTCTTGAGAACTGGTATGTTAGGACAGATTCTGTTACTCTAGCAACTTTCTAAGTTTATAAGAGCAATATTCAGCGTCTCCATTTTTGTTCAGCTTGTCCCTAGTATGTCTCTGAAGTCTGAAAGTAATTGAGCAATTGTATGCCAACACAGATCCTGTTATTCTAGCAACTTTCTAAGTTTATATGAACAATATTTAAAATGTCTCTGTTTGTGCTGCTTGTCCCCTTAGTACGTCAGATGTTCTACCATGCTCCATGGCAATGGCACATTTCACGCAGTGCAAAAATAGGATGTTACACATTTTGACCATTTGTCACACATTGTTAGGGTCTGTGTTCCACATTGGCCTCTTAAGAGGTTGAGACCTATGGTTAGGTCTGAAAGATACAATTTAAACAAGTACGAGCCTAGAACAGAGACCTGTGGGGCACCCTGACTGCAACCAAGAATTTCACCTGTCCAATTGCTATATGATACTTGCCATGTCCTATTGTAAGCCATGCAGCTATCCATCTTATCAAGAGCCTAGTTATAGCCTAGGTTTACTGATGCTTATGCAGTTAGATGTTTGATTGTAGCAGTTCATAATCAGTACTCCCTGCAGGTCAGGACCAGTACTGTATCTGCTTGCAACATCTTGGGTGTTTTGGTAAAAACACAGTTATAGCCTAGGTTTACTGAAACTTGTTCAAATAGACATTTGTATGGAGCAGTTCATTAACAAGCAAGCATATTCACAATCATCTGATTTCTCAGGCTACTGATTGCTAATACTTATTGGTAGATAATACATACAGTTGTACCCATACAATACTGTTAGTACCAGATACAGTAGATTCTTGCAGGTCACCAGCTGTGGTGATCAAACATATAAAATTGTTTTTACTTTTACATTCATTATATTGATGCATGTTCATCTAAGTATCATATTGCCTGTTTCAGAAGTTTGTCATATGGCTTGCCTACTGTCCACAATATTGTCATATCACTTTCTCCTCATTTTAACATTGACACTTTGTGACTGTTCATATAAATCATTGAATGCAGACAGTAAAATCTCTTGATTTGAGCATTCATAAATTTGTACAATGATAATGACCTGGGTATGTGTGTGTGGTCAAGCCTATCAAATTGTTAAAAGAATTCTGACATCCTGTTTACTAATAGGACATATAGGGCTATGCATTTATGAGGTAACTGTCCATAATAGACATGTGCCAGTTTCTGTGTAGATTGTCATCATAATCATATTCTCTTGCACTATGATATTCATAGGACTGTTCTGCATAATACACATTTGCTTTTCTTTTCTGTTGTGTTTTGTAATTAATCTTGACCTGGCATGGGACCCGTGAATGGTCTCTGATAAGAAGATGATAACAAGCGAATGCCAGGTCACTGCCAGAGTCTTCCAAGGATGATGAGGAACCTTGACCTGGACTTGCCCCTGCCCAAGCTATCATGCCTGCACCCCAGAGGAGACGATGACACAACCAGAACATAGATGATTATCGGGAGGAGATCTGGGAGTTAATGACTTCTGTGCTTCAAATACAGATGAGTGACATGATGGGGTCCTTCTTTGAAGATATGGCATGGACTATGCAGGATTCATTTAGGCAATAAACCGTGATGTCTTTCAGGAGTCTGAGCCCCATCAGCCTGGTCCCTCTAGTCCTTAAATATTGTCTGTGTGCTCCACTTGCGTTATGCTGCCAACATAGTGATTACAATTTTACTGATTGGACTGTATATGCATTCTTATGCAAGCATACAATGTATCTGTCATGTTCATGTGCTATTGTGTGACATTTGCTTCTGTTTCAATGTGTGCATGACACACATTAACCCATTACAGTTTCTTCCCACATTCAACTGTCTATGCATTGTGGCAGTTAGCCTGCAGCTAGTGCTGCAAGAGGTAGCCTGTAAACATGTTTGTTACTGGGCTGACTGACAGACAACATACGTTGTCCATACTCCATCACTAACACTGTGATATGCATTGGATATGTGTTATGTCATAGCAGGTATGCACAACAGCGACGTGTCATTCCCCATGTGTTTTGGATGACATTTGTCATGATGTCCTACTGGCATGCTGTGATGTTGTATGTCATGGGGTGGCAATACTGATGCCATGTGGGATCATATACAGGTATATCATGTCTATGTGCAGTCCTCCTTTTCTGACTTCATCAAACAGCAATGTAGCAGTAATGTATACACAGTGTTACAAATAATACATTCTTTAACAGTACATTATGCCATGGTTGGTGTATGTAGCATTTCCACATCCATTATGTACTGACATCAGTTTATACCTTCTGCAAATAGTTGCACACATTAATTGAATGTATGTGTGGATGAACATAGTTGAATAATATGAAATGGGATGAAATAACAGCCAGAGAGATTGAAACAAAGTTGAGAAAAGCCTCTAATTGGAAAACCCCAGGCCCAGATGCAGTACCTAACTTTTGGCTTAAAGTATTAACTTCTTTACATGAGGATCTAGCCATGAGTAAGAACTATTTATATGCACACCCCGAACAGACACCACACTAGTTAACAACAGGAAAAACAATGCTCTTACTTAAGAGCGAACCTGCAAGCCACCCTAAAAATTATAGACCAATAACTTCTCTTCAGATGACGTATAAACTATACACGGGGATTGATGCTGACAGAGTTTATAGTCATTTAGAAGAAAACTCAATTATGGCAGTAGAACAAAAGGGCAATAAAGAAGGTCATATGGAACAAGGGATCATTTGTTGTTAAATAAAGTTATAGTGGAGAACTGTAAGAAAGGGAAGAATCTAAGTATGGCATGGATTGACTACAAAAAAGCATTTGATAGTATCCCACATTCATGGATAAAAGAGTTCTTAAAATGTATAAGGTACATCCTACACTGATTGATTACATTACAGTAACCATGAAACAGTGGGAGACCACTTTGCAATTAGCCATGATAAAGGACAGATTATTACCCCAGGGATAAAAATCCAAAGGGGGATATTCCAGGGTGACTCCCTGTCACCGTTGCAATTTGGCCTTGCCATTAATCCATTAAGCTCTTTACTTAACAGCTTAGGTCATGGCTACAATCTGGTTTCTAGAAAACAACAAAGTCTAGTGACTTCTCATCTTGTTTTGTTGATGATTTAAAATTGTATAGCTCATCAGATGAGGAACTGAAAGCACAGCTGCAGGTTGTCAAAACTTTTTCAGATGATATTGGAATGTCATTCGGTCTTGATAAATGTGCAAAAGCAACCTTTAAAAAAGGAAAACTGCAGCACCAGGAAAATATCAGTTTGGGACAAGAATGTGATATAAAAGAACTTGAGCAAGAGGGAGTGTATAAATACTTGGGAACTGATGAAGGATCAGCAATAAAACATGAACATGCAAATAAAGCTTAGTAAGGAATACTTTAGAACACTAAAATTGATCCTAAAAACAGCATTGACATCTAGGAACAAGAGCCAAGCCATAAATCAATTTTCTCTTCCTGTCCTAACTTATAGTTTTGGAGTGACTGATTTTCCCGGAAAAAGTGTCGGATAGATTGCATATTAAAACAAGAAGGATGCTTCATGCTTACCAAATGATTTATAAAAATCAGTGGATACCAAGATTATATATTCCCTGTTCTGAAGGAGGTACAGGCCTCCTTGAAACTGATTACATGTATAGATCAGCAGTCATGGAACATCACTCATATTTACTGACCTCACAAGATCCAAATGTAGTGAAAGTTTTGAAACATGAGGAGAATAAATCTAAAATGACTTCTCTGTTTAATTTAGCTGAAGCATATCGATGTCAAGCAGGAATGGAAATCAAATTAGAAGTGGATAAAAATCAGGCAGCAACTGAATGTGCTAAAAAACAAAAGAAAGAATATAAGGTGAAGGACCAGATGAGAAGGCAAGAAATGTGGAAAAAACATAAATATAGTTGCAAGTATAGAAAACTTCTGGAAGAGCCTTGTGTTGATCAAGAATGAATGCAGGAATGGTTAAGGAGAGGTGAATTCACATCAAGAAATTAAAGGTTAATATTGGCAGCCTAAGACAGTGGGTTACATACATGCTGGTTTACAAAGTCCATTGAACATGTGGGAGAAACAGACAAATGTAGGTTTTGTAAAACTAAATTGCAAACAGTCGCACACCTTGTTGCTGGTTGCGACACACTAATGGCAGAGGGACTGTATACTGAAAGGCATAATAATGTGGCGAGACTGTAACACTGGGCATTGTGCAAACATTATGGTATCGAAGTGGCTGAAAAAGACTTGAAACATGAGCCACAAAGAATCATAGAAAATGATGAAGTTTATATCACATGGGATCACCCAATAGCAATGGTTCAAAAGATAGATGCTAGAAAACCGGAGATAGTGGTCCAGGAAAAGAAGACAAAAGTAGCATTGATCATTGAAATCGCCACACCCAGTGACTACAGTGTCTTGCGTACAGAGAGACACAAAGTCATAAAATATGTTGATCTGTAGGCAGAAATGAGAACCATGTGGAAGAAAGATACCCAGACAGTTCCAGTAGTATTGGGAGCAACTGGTCTTATAAAAAAGAATTTACAGTCGTATTTAAATATGTTACGAATTCATGTAACACCGTATGAATTGTAGAAGGAGTCATTACTGGGCACATTGTGGGTTCTGAGAAGAGCACTTTTGTCTAACATCAAAGAGGGGAACAATAGTAGTTTCATAAACCTTAATTGTACTTTGACTTAGGAATGGGGTCCATTCCCATCATGGTATTAGAAACCCAAAAGATTTGGAGAAATTAAAAAAAAACACAAATGTAGCTTTGACATGTGAACGTGTTACTGCTGATGTGCAGTAATGATGTTCACAGGAGTGTGCTCTGCTCTATAAAGAGCAGGGTGGTTAACATACATCTTTGTTTCTTCATTCAGCATTTGCATAACAGTATATTAGTATGTGCTTGTAATTCCTAGCTTGCTTACCTATGCATGATAATGTGACATGATTGCACATTACTGGGTATGTGTTTTGTACATATCCAACTCTGTGGACATCAGCAATCAATCTGACCATTTGACATACATCATTTGGTTAAATGTATTTCTATTTGGCTTCTATAGAATGCTGTGTGTTGTACACATGCATTTTTCATGCTGTATCCTGATGTGGCCCAGGTTGTCCACCTGCCTTCCACCTTCATATTTCACTATTATTTTATGCAGATATGTTTGCATTTGTTGCAACTGCTGACCATTGCCATGTATTAATTGACACAGTGAACTTGTGCCAGTTGTATGGCCATTTTACAATGCAGGACACATGCGCCCAAGCTGCTAGCTAATGCTTGCAATACATCCTTACTCTCATTATACTTGTGTGTTACCTAGTGTAGATTTTTCATATCCACGTGCATAATCTGCTATATTTATTATGCTGTCCTGTTAAATTTTTGAACATATTACATGTCAATGGTGTGTGTATGTTTATTGATCTTATTTTCATGTATATTCCATTTATGACACTGACAGACATATATACATGTCTACACCTGTGTGTTGTCTTTGACATGACATATGTGTAATATATACACATTCCATTCTATCCTCTGCTGGAGTGATCTAGCATTTCTAGACCTGCATTTGCTCATCTGTGATGTTGCTTTGCTTACATCTGCACTGCTGATGGACTAGTTGCATATGTACTTATTTATCCATGTGTACTATGATTCTAATTTATTGCCGTAGAACACACATCTGCCATTGGTCATACACATCCAGGTATGACTGCCACAAACTTTGTGGCATGTTGTATTCTGATAGTGCATAGGTAGTTGTGTTTTTCTGTATTTCACCATGGCTGATATACATCCCTACCTTGTTTGTCAACTTTCCACTGCCATGTTGTTCAGTATGCTGTCTGTGTAACTTACCTGCCCTTACTGTTTTTTCCAGTCTCTGACTGTCATGTGTTGCGATGGTTGTTATCTGGGTAAACCTGTTGTGATGTCCTGCTCCTCCTCTTTCCCTATGTTTACCTTACCTTCTGTTCTTAAAAAAAAAAGGGGCCTAGTCTCACCCAGAAAAAAAATGTCCATGCCCCTCTGACTTTCCCTCAGATTTTCCTATTCCAACATCCGTCTTGTGTGTCCCTCTTCTTCACTGATACCCCTACCACTGATGCATCTTCTTTTTTATCACTCATTTTCCTTGGCTGCGTGCATTACTTGTGTTCCCAATACAAGTCCTGAACTTATTGTTAGCAAATATTTGTCATGGTGATGTGGCCATGATTGCCTTTTGCCTTTACAAAATGTACATGCTGTCAAAAACCATAAGTCCAAGCCACCATATTTTATTGCATGTGTTACGGAGATATCCATAGTTGTCACTGAGCTTACTGGAGTGCTGTCACTATAGATTACACACGACTTTGGAGCTTTGAAGGATGTATTTTATGTTAGTGGATGAATTATGGAAATATTCGTAGCTGTCTGTGACTTTTCTGGGTCTATTCATGAAAATATATGTTACGAAAGCTATACGGCTTACATTGGATTAGTTGGCTTTTTTTTTTGTTTTTTGGGGGGGGGGTTTTGTGTCATAATGGAATCAGTTACATTTATTTATTTATTTAACTTTGATGACTGGGGAAGTCCACTGGGCCAGAAAGATCCCCTTTTCAGTGGAGGCCCGGGGAGAAAAGCTCCACAGTATTGTAAGTTACATGTCAAAGTTTACAAAAGATATAATTCAATACAGAAAATTAACATTTTCAGATTAGATGCACAAAATTTGCAGACATAAATTCATACAGAATATTAACATTTTCAGATTAGATGCATAACATTTGCAGTTTGCAAGACACATGCTATAAAAGAAGGACATGGTTAAATCAGAGAATAAACATTACATGATAGTGAAATTTTATGTTATGAGCTCCTTGAAGGTTAAACAAATTTAAAATATATAGCTACTAAGCATTTGTAGGTTAGGAGAACCTTATGCATAGAGAAGTAACAGTGTATATGTAGAGGAAAGAATAGTATATTAGAGAGAAATATTAGTTTCTGGAGGGGAAGGGATAGATTTTTTTGTAGAAATTAAATAATATTAATGGTAATTGGAGAAGATATCAGTGCAAGATAGAAAGGGGGGGGGGTTATGTTGGAGCATGACAAGGGCATTCCCATTTGGAAGACAGATGAGAGAGCAGCTGCGATTTGAAATTTGTATGGTTAGGTAGGATGAGTAGGTGTGGTGGGGGAATGTTCCACTTTTTGGCTAAGGCTAGGAGGCCATGCTGGTTTGTAGACCTGAAAGAGATTTTGGTTTGTGGATCTGAGTGAGTGGTTGGGCATGAGGGTTTTAATGAAACAGCGAGAGATGGGCAGTTGGCAGGTTTATAGATGAGCTTGTGCACAGGGGTGAGTTATAGGTAACTGAGGTAGCTGGGTAGTTCAAGCCAGTTTAGGGTGAGGAGGGAATGGCAGTGGTGGGAAAAGTTTTTTGAGTTGGTTGCAAATTTGGCGATATTGTGTTAGCAGGAATCGAGTTTGGATCTTAGGCTAAGAGGGAGATTGGTGAACAGAGGAGCACCATACATAAGGGAGGGGAGTAGGAAGGTGGATGCAAGAGTTTGATGGTAGAGGGGCTGAGGAAGTGGTTGTGCCTATAGAGGAGACCTATCTTTTGGTGGGTTTTCTTGATTGTGGAATGGATGTGGGTATCAAATTTTAGTTCTTCATCAATGATGATGCCGAGAAGCTTGGTGTTGGGAATAATTTTAAGGGGGGTGTTGTTTTGGCTCTGTATGGAGAATGAGGTTTTATCAATGGTGGAGTTTTTGGTGGGGGAAAAAATCATTAGCTTGGTTTTGTTTGCATTTAGAGCTAAATGGTTGGATTGCATCCAGGTTTCTGTTTTGGAGAAAGCTAGTTGGGGTTTTGTTAGTAGCTCGGAGGGGGAGAAGGCTGAGCAGATGATAGTTGAGTCATCTGCATATTAAATGACAGATGATTCTGGGATGGAGTGGTGAGAGTTGTTAATAAATAGGTTAAAGAGTAGAGGGCCAAGAACTGAACCTTGTGGGACATCTGTGGGTGTAGGAAGGAAGAGGGATGTTGAAGTTTTCCATTGGACAGCTTGTTGGCGGTTGGACAAGTAGCTGGAAAACCAGGCTGATGGGCTTGTAAGAGAGTTGTAGGGAGGAGAGGTGGGATATAAGTAAAGTGTGGGAGATGGCATCAAAGGCCTTTGACAGATCTAGGAACAGTGTGGAGATGAATTTGCCTTGGTCACGTTCAAGGTTGATGGTTTCAAGAAAGGAAAAAAGGGCAGTCATGGTGCTGTGGCCAGAGCGGAAGCTGTTTTGGGGAGAGGAGATTGTTTCGGGTATGGTGTGGCATGACTTGTACATGGATAGATTTCTTTAGTATTTTAGATAGAGGGGAAAGGGTGGCAATAGGCCTGATGTTGGTGGTATTAGTATTTTTGCCACCTTTGTGTAGGGGGATGATGTAAGCATGTCACCAGATAGAAGGGACGTATGATTCTTGAATGGATCTATTTATAGGAATAGAGATGGGATAGGCTATGCTGTCTGCAGATTGTTTGAGGAAGTTGGGTAGAAGGTTGTTGGGTGCATTGCACCAGGGTTTAAATTTTAGGAGAAGTCTTTTTATAGTGCTTGTGGGAATGGGAGTAAGCAGAAGGATGTGGAGGAGGGTAGGTGATTGAGGTGGTGGTAGGGGCAGGAGGGGGTGGGGATGGAGGAGGGGGTGGAATGAGGTAGATAGTTTAGCTACACATTCTATGAAGAATGAATTGAACTGGCTGGGAGTTTCAAGGTTGGAGAGGTTGGGGTTTGGGCAAAGGTTTTCCTTGTTGCCGGGGTGTAGCATGGATGAGATGGAGTCCCAGAATTTTTTTGGATTTGTTGAGTGCAAGGACTGGATATTAGAGTAGTGGCATTTGCAGTCGTTTTGTTATCAGCTTTTTTGTGGAGTTTCATAGTTGCTTGATGTCTAGGAGGGTGCTGGGGTTTTTAAGTTTTTGATATTGTTTCCATTTTTTTGTCCCTTTGTTGCATGGCTAGTTTAGTTTCTTTTGATAACCATGGGAAAGGTTTGGTTTTGATGCATTTGGTTTGGGGGGGGGGGGCTTGCTGGTTGAGGAGAGTTAGGAATGAGTGGTTAAAATGGGATACGGCATCATCTAGAGGAAGGGTTTTTAGAGGGGGACAGTCAGTAAGTTTTAGGCATTCTGAGAAGGTTTGAGGGTTGAAAGAGGAGAGGTTGGGGGTTTGGATGTAATGATGTTGTTTTTGAAGGGGAGAAGGGAGACAGTCAGCGAAGGCTGTCAGGTGATCACTGAGAGGATCGGGTAAAGTTCCGGCTTTGGAGATAAGGTTTGGGTGAATTGTTAGGATCCAGTCAATGATAGATCCAGAGGTACCATCTTTATTTGGTCTAGTTGGAGTGTGTATTAGTTGGGAGAAGTTGTAAAGGTTGATTGTGTGGGAAGGGGCTTCAGAGTTAATAGAGGTCCAGTTGATGTTGGTATCACTGAGTGTATAGGTTTCATTTTTTTATGTTGGAGGAGAACCAGGATAGGATGTTTTCAAGTGTTTTGATGTTATCACCAGGTGGGATATATAGGGCAGCAATACATATCAACTTGTTAATTTTTAATAAGCCTATTATAATTTCAGCATTGACAAAGGTTGGTATATTACTGGAGTAGGGAGTTATAGTGAGGTAGGAGGGGAAGATTATAGCTACTCCACCTCCTTTTTGTGGGCTCTGTCATTGTGGATGATTTGGAAACCTGGTGGTAGGATTTTGCTATGTTTTATATAGGATTTCAGCCAAGTTTCAGAGATGGCAGTTATATCGGAGTGGTTATGGGAGAGCCAGGTATGGAGGTTAGGGATTTTGTTTTTAAGGCTCTGTGCATTGAGTGTGATAAGGTGAATGGACTTAGATTTTGTGGGCTGAGTCGTGTGTTTGGTGAGATTAGTGTTTGAGATGGGTCCAGGGTTGGGGTTGATTTTGCTGGCAAGTAAGAGAGAGAGAGAGAGATAGATATGGTGTAGTAGAAGGGTGAGGTAGTGTGTTGGGTAAGAGTAGTTAGTGTTATGTGAGGTGATTTTCTGGAATGAAATTTAAGAGAGGTGTCTGGGGGTTGGGATGGGAGGTCTTTAGGTTTAAATAGATAGGTTGGGTTAGAGGCAAAGAGTTCGGTGAGAAATGGATGAGTAGGATGGGAAGTGAGGTTGTTGGAAGGGTGTAATGAAGTGTGTGTGAGAGTTATGGCAAGGGTTGGGAAAAAGTGTGAGATATGTCAGAATAGACAGAGAGAGATTAGAAGGCCAAATGGGGTTATAGAGAGAGGAGAACTGAAGAGTATTGTAGGAGGGGTGGATGTTTGGGCAATGTAGGTTTATGGTTGGGCAGGGTTTGGTATGGGGTGGGTGGTTTTGGGGGCAAGGTAGGAGAGTGGAGTGAGCCGGAAGGGCGAATGGAGCAAGTAGAGACCCCTGCAGAGGTAAGTGCCAAAATATTATCAATGAGTGCAGGTGAGTGCAGGACACTGCTTGTTAATGGAGGCAGCTGTTGTCCATAATTTAAGTAACTAGAAAAGTCAAAAAGTGGATAGAAACCACTGAAAATTTACTGTTTCTGTTTTGTACTTAAAGGAGGGAATGCTAGATATGGCAAGGGGCACTGTAAGGATAGCGGGCAGCAGGATGCTTTAAGTTGGTTTAGGATCAGGATAAGGACAGGATTTATGGAGCTTTGCTGCCACCTACTGGTGATATTATGGAATTGCAGAAGCTCAGGAAATAGGGGTTATCCCTGTGAGTGTGCACGCTGTCAGGGGGCTCTATTATAGTAAACCAGAAAGCTACTACTTTGTGATTAAATTGGACATTTACAAATATCAAAATCCCACAGGAGCTTACATACAATTTCTAAATGTAGAGACATACTTTTCTCCTGGGGAGGGTGGGTCCACCCAATTGTATGTTTTACTCCAGTCAGTTGTTTTTTTGGGGGGGCAGGAGGGAGATTAGAATGTGTGGGATGGAATTTTTAAATGTAGAGACACACTTTTCTGGAGAGTAGGTCCACCTGGTTGCAGGTTTTACTCCGGTTATTTGTTTTCTTGGGCTGGGGTGAGATTAGAACGTGTGGGCTGCAACTGTCAAACTTATGTATACACACTTAATGTGAATATATGGCATATAACTTCAGAAATTTATGGGATTTTGATGCAAAACTGTCAGCTTCCTTACGAGACAGATTCTGTTATATATATGCCTGTATAGCTATCAGGGTGCTTGAATTGTGATCATTTTTTTGTAACTTTGTTACTGTACTACATGATTGGATAACCATTTCTCACTACTTACAGATTACTAGTTGATTTGTTTAATTCAATGTTGACACTGCAATACTTCATTGTGTGCTGAGCTATTCTGTATTTCTTGTAGTATATTTACATATTACAGTGTTATCCACAAGTATTGCGTTTATATTGGCAAAATGCACCAGAATCCAGCTCAATAGGAAGTTCAATGGTAATGTTAACACTACTGTAGCTGATTTATCAGGCAGAAAGGGGCATGCAACTGCTATCATAGCCATGCTCTCTCCATTTAGAAGATACCCTCCCCATCACTTAATCTTCACACAGCACAACGTTTGAGGTTCTCTTAATAAATAACAAAGTCTAATCATCTTCCACATTACTGCCACACCTGTAAATCTGCCAGTGTTTAGCTGTCTCTGCTGTAAATTATTCTTATCTCTGACAGCCTAACAAATACATCACAAATAAAAGAAAATGGCTGTTTAAGAATACAAACCTAGAGTGCCCTACTTGTGAACTCATGATTATTATTGCCTTGATGGAATGACTGTCATGGTGGAATTCAAAACAACAGAAAATGTAAAAAAATGTTAACTTTGTAAAAGGACTTTCACATATTCTTGAAATTCCCTTTACTAACATAACTTGCAAACATTAATGGCCACATTCATAATCATTGGTGAGCAATGGAATAGATAGCAATGCAGTATATTGGTATGCCAAAGCCTTAAGCAATTTGCAAAGGTGTAAACACAATGCTCCATTTTGTTATTATTGTTCTTCATGCATGGAGCACATATAACCATCCTCCCACTCATATGTGATTCAGGGAATCCAGTACCACATGGTTACAACAGAGTGAACAAAATGACAACAGCTGCATGGTGTTTAATTGTGCCGTCTCCTGCTTGCTGATATACTGCTGAGCAACATATTATTGCTATCATTCCCCACCAAATAAAACCCTCTCCACTGCACAGTAGGAACATCTCTAATGGCAATGGAATCACAATGGTGCAGACAAACCTGCTATCACCCACAACTTTGTTCTGTCCCCATACTCTGTTGCTGGTAAGATCACCTACAGTGGGAGTTCACCTAGCAACAGCTTCTTCCTCATTAGCATAATATGTTAAGATTGATCCGTCTGGTTCTACTGTCTAATGATTATGATTGCTTTAAGAATGACAGTCAGGTATCTTGGCAGCGAGCCACAGCACAATACCATAAAGGCATATTATTTAGATGCTGTATATCCAATCAAGTGCCTACATGTAGCTTTAAAAGGTCAGACATACTTTACCTTCACATGCTGGCTTACATTACTAGCCAGTACACAGTGCAAGCTTTCATCCAGTACACCATTCATAAGTGATGGGATAAGTACGCATTGTGCATCACTGTAATTAATGTCGTTCATGTCTATAAACCACTCCTAGTTCATGAGTGGCGCCACTAAACATGGTCTGCATATAATGAATATACATTAAAGGCAGATTCTGAAGCCTCCGTGTAGAGTTAGAACTTTCTTACGGAGGCTGCAGTTAAACGGAGTGATGTCAACATGCTCTGCATATTCATGAGAGCATGCTGAATCACACCCAAGGCTAACTATGGTTAATTAATTCATTGATATGATCAGAATAAGTCAAAGCTGGATCTATTCATATACTTAGTCTTTAAATGAGTCTACAGTTTCAATCACTGTGTGCTGTATTAAATATTCACCTTCGGTTTATGTCTCCCAAACTCATATGCTTAGTTTCTGATGTATTTATCAGCATATTATTCTCCTTACCCAAATGGTCAATTTTAGTGTTCTTTTGCAGACATGCCTTATCTATAACATATGTAACTAGTTAACCCAATTTCAAGTCTTCTGCATATATATATATATATATATATATATATATATATATATACTATTAGAACCCATCAGTTGAAAAGTTAGGTCCTAAGCATCCAAGTGTTTGTATATTATGTGGAACACTCCACATTTAATCTACTTAACGGTTACTGTTCCGCTGTTCTGCATTGAACAGCTGTGGCTCCGCGTTAACATAGATTCTGACTGGTTTGTGTACTGCAGTTACTACCAGTCGGCATTGTGGTATACAAACCAATGCATAGCTTTGCTGCCCTTCCACATTACAGAGCGTTGGCTGTGTTGTGGAGTTTTTGATTGTCTCACAGACCGCATTTACAGACAATTGCGAATGTAGTCTACAAGCCAATCAAGTAAAACTTCTCAGGAGGACGGGAACCAATGACATCTCCCCAATACAGGTTAATCACATTCCAGGAAGCCTTTTCACACTGAAATAATGGCTTGAAAAAGGCTTCCAGGAATCAGGGATTTTACTCTACAACAACAACTGAAAGACTGGGAAGAAGGAAGGAAGGAGCGATTGCAAATTGGATTGAAGATGTTGGGTCGGGAGTCGGGACCAGCCTGCCAGGAGAGGAGCCAGTGAGCTGAAAAGGACTGGTTTGCTTTGGTGGATCAAGTCTCAAGATCAGTCAAAAGGCTGAGGTTCTTATTTGTTGCCTGCTGAACAACCAGGATCATCAAAGTTTGTGCTGTGGATTATTTGTGCTGTGTGGAGTGGAGTCTTGGATTGTATTGAGCTGCTGGTGCTGTTTACATAGGGAAAGGTAAGTGTTTTAGCTGCAATGGTTATCTCTGCAGTTTCTTGAGAACTGGTATGTTAGGACAGATTCTGTTACTCTAGCAACTTTCTAAGTTTATAAGAGCAATATTCAGCTCCATTTTGTTCAGCTTGTCCCTAGTATGTCTCTGAAGTCTGAAAGTAATTGAGCAATTGTATGCCAACACAGATCCTGTTATTCTAGCAACTTTCTAAGTTTATATGAACAATATTTAAAATGTCTCTGTTTGTGCTGCTTGTCCCCTTAGTACGTCAGATGTTCTACCATGCTCCATGGCAATGGCACATTTCACGAGTGCAAAAATAGGATGTTACACATTTTGACCATTTGTCACACATTGTTAGGGTCTGTGTTCCACATTGGCCTCTTAAGAGGTTGAGACCTATGGTTAGGTCTGAAAGATACAATTTAAACAAGTACGAGCCTAGAACAGAGACCTGTGGGGCACCCTGACTGCAACCAAGAATTTCACCTGTCCAATTGCTATATGATACTTGCCATGTCCTATTGTAAGCCATGCAGCTATCCATCTTATCAAGAGCCTAGTTATAGCCTAGGGTTTACTGATGCTTATGCAGTTAGATGTTTGATTGTAGCAGTTCATAATCAGTACTCCCTGCAGGTCAGGACCAGTACTGTATCTGCTTGCAACATCTTGGGTGTTTTGGTAAAAACACAGTTATAGCCTAGGTTTACTGGAAACTTGTTCAAATAGACATTTGTATGGAGCAGTTCATTAACAAGCAAGCATATTCACAATCATCTGATTTCTCAGGCTACTGATTGCTAATACTTATTGGTAGATAATACATACAGTTGTACCCATACAATACTGTTAGTACCAGATACAGTAAGATTCTTGCAGGTCACCAGCTGTGGTGATCAAACATATAAAATTGTTTTTACTTTTACATTCATTATATTGATGCATGTTCATCTAAGTATCATATTGCCTGTTTCAGAAGTTTGTCATATGGCTTGCCTACTGTCCACAATATTGTCATATCACTTTCTCCTCATTTTAACATTGACACTTTGTGACTGTTCATATAAATCATTGAATGCAGACAGTAAAATCTCTTGATTTGAGCATTCATAAATTTGTACAATGATAATGACCTGGGTATGTGTGTGTGGTCAAGCCTATCAAATTGTTAAAAGAATTCTGACATCCTGTTTACTAATAGGACATATAGGGCTATGCATTTATGAGGTAACTGTCCATAATAGACATGTGCCAGTTTCTGTGTAGATTGTCATCATAATCATATTCTCTTGCACTATGATATTCATAGGACTGTTCTGCATAATACACATTTGCTTTTCTTTTCTGTTGTGTTTTGTAATTAATCTTGACCTGGCATGGGACCCGTGAATGGTCTCTGATAAGAAGATGATAACAAGCGAATGCCAGGTCACTGCCAGAGTCTTCCAAGGATGATGAGGAACCTTGACCTGGACTTGCCCTGCCCAAGCTATCATGCCTGCACCCCAGAGGAGACGATGACACAACCAGAACATAGATGATTATCGGGAGGAGATCTGGGAGTTAATGACTTCTGTGCTTCAAATACAGATGAGTGACATGATGGGGTCCTTCTTTGAAGATATGGCATGGACTATGCAGGATTCATTTAGGCAATAAACCGTGATGTCTTTCAGGAGTCTGAGCCCATCAGCCTGGTCCCTCTAGTCCTTAAATATTGTCTGTGTGCTCCACTTGCGTTATGCTGCCAACATAGTGATTACAATTTTACTGATTGGACTGTATATGCATTCTTATGCAAGCATACAATGTATCTGTCATGTTCATGTGCTATTGTGTGACATTTGCTTCTGTTTCAATGTGTGCATGACACACATTAACCCATTACAGTTTCTTCCCACATTCAACTGTCTATGCATTGTGGCAGTTAGCCTGCAGCTAGTGCTGCAAGAGGTAGCCTGTAAACATGTTTGTTACTGGGCTGACTGACAGACAACATACGTTGTCCATACTCCATCACTAACACTGTGATATGCATTGGATATGTGTTATGTCATAGCAGGTATGCACAACAGCGAGACGTGTCATTCCCCATGTGTTTTGGATGACATTTGTCATGATGTCCTACTGGCATGCTGTGATGTTGTATGTCATGGGGTGGCAATACTGATGCCATGTGGGATCATATACAGGTATATCATGTCTATGTGCAGTCCTCCTTTTCTGACTTCATCAAACAGCAATGTAGCAGTAATGTATACACAGTGTTACAAATAATACATTCTTTAACAGTACATTATGCCATGGTTGGTGTATGTAGCATTTCCACATCCATTATGTACTGACATCAGTTTATACCTTCTGCAAATAGTTGCACACATTAATTGAATGTATGTGTGGATGAACATAGTTGAATAATATGAAATGGGATGAAATAACAGCCAGAGAGAGATTGAAACAAAGTTGAGAAAAGCCTCTAATTGGAAAACCCCAGGCCCAGATGCAGTACCTAACTTTTGGCTTAAAGTATTAACTTCTTTACATGAGGATCTAGCCATGAGTAAGAACTATTTATATGCACACCCCGAACAGACACCACACTAGTTAACAACAGGAAAAACAATGCTCTTACTTAAGAGCGAACCTGCAAGCCACCCTAAAAATTATAGACCAATAACTTCTCTTCAGATGACGTATAAACTATACACGGGGATTGATGCTGACAGAGTTTATAGTCATTTAGAAGAAAACTCAATTATGGCAGTAGAACAAAAGGGCAATAAAAGAAGGTCATATGGAACAAGGGATCATTTGTTGTTAAATAAAGTTATAGTGGAGAACTGTAAGAAAGGGAAGAATCTAAGTATGGCATGGATTGACTACAAAAAAGCATTTGATAGTATCCCACATTCATGGATAAAAGAGTTCTTAAAATGTATAAGGTACATCCTACACTGATTGATTACATTACAGTAACCATGAAACAGTGGGAGACCACTTTGCAATTAGCCATGATAAAGGACAGATTATTACCCCAGGGATAAAAATCCAAAGGGGGATATTCCAGGGTGACTCCCTGTCACCGTTGCAATTTGGCCTTGCCATTAATCCATTAAGCTCTTTACTTAACAGCTTAGGTCATGGCTACAATCTGGTTTCTAGAAAACAACAAAGTCTAGTGACTTCTCATCTTGTTTTGTTGATGATTTAAAATTGTATAGCTCATCAGATGAGGAACTGAAAGCACAGCTGCAGGTTGTCAAAACTTTTTCAGATGATATTGGAATGTCATTCGGTCTTGATAAATGTGCAAAGCAACCTTTAAAAAGGAAAACTGCAGCACCAGGAAAATATCAGTTTGGGACAAGAATGTGATATAAAAGAACTTGAGCAAGAGGGAGTGTATAAATACTTGGGAACTGATGAAGGATCAGCAATAAAACATGAACATGCAAATAAAGCTTAGTAAGGAATACTTTAGAACACTAAAATTGATCCTAAAAACAGCATTGACATCTAGGAACAAGAGCCAAGCCATAAATCAATTTTCTCTTCCTGTCCTAACTTATAGTTTTGGAGTGACTGATTTTCCCCCAAAAAGTGTTGGATAGATTGGATATTAAAACAAGAAGGATGCTTCATGCTTACCAAATGATTTATAAAAATCAGTGGATACCAAGATTATATATTCCCTGTTCTGAAGGAGGTACAGGCCTCCTTGAAACTGATTACATGTATAGATCAGCAGTCATGGAACATCACTCATATTTACTGACCTCACAAGATCCAAATGTAGTGAAAGTTTTGAAACATGAGGAGAATAAATCTAAAATGACTTCTCTGTTTAATTTAGCTGAAGCATATCGATGTCAAGCAGGAATGGAAATCAAATTAGAAGTGGATAAAAATCAGGCAGCAACTGAATGTGCTAAAAAACAAAAGAAAGAATATAAGGTGAAGGACCAGATGAGAAGGCAAGAAATGTGGAAAAAAATACATAAATATAGTTGCAAGTATAGAAAACTTCTGGAAGAGCCTTGTGTTGATCAAGAATGAATGCAGTAATGGTTAAGGAGAGGTGAATTTACATCAAGGAATGAAAGGTTAATATTGGCAGCCAAAGATAGTGGGTTACATACATGCTGGTTTACAAAGTCCATTGAACATGTGGGAGAAACAGACAAATGTAGGTTTTGTAAAACTAAATTGCAAACAGTCGCACACCTTGTTGCTGGTTGCGACACACTAATGGCAGAGGGACTGTATACTGAAAGGCATAATAATGTGGCGAGACTGTAACACTGGGCATTGTGCAAACATTATGGTATCGAAGTGGCTGAAAAAGACTTGAAACATGAGCCACAAAGAATCATAGAAAATGATGAAGTTTATATCACATGGGATCACCCAATAGCAATGGTTCAAAAGATAGATGCTAGAAAACCGGAGATAGTGGTCCAGGAAAAGAAGACAAAAGTAGCATTGATCATTGAAATCGCCACACCCAGTGACTACAGTGTCTTGCGTACAGAGAGACACAAAGTCATAAAATATGTTGATCTGTAGGCAGAAATGAGAACCATGTGGAAGAAAGATACCCAGACAGTTCCAGTAGTATTGGGAGCAACTGGTCTTATAAAAAAGAATTTACAGTCGTATTTAAATATGTTACGAATTCATGTAACACCGTATGAATTGTAGAAGGAGTCATTACTGGGCACATTGTGGGTGCTGTGAAGAGCACTTTTGTCTAACATCAAAGAGCGGAACAATACTAATTTCATAAACCTTAATTGTACTTTGACTTAGGAATGGGGTCCATTCCCATCATGGTATTAGAAACCCAAAAGATTTGGAGAAATTAAAAAAAAACACAAATGTAGCTTTGACATGTGAACGTGTTACTGCTGATGTGCAGTAATGATGTTCACAGGAGTGTGCTCTGCTCTATAAAGAGCAGGGTGGTTAACATACATCTTTGTTTCTTCATTCAGCATTTGCATAACAGTATATTAGTATGTGCTTGTAATTCCTAGCTTGCTTACCTATGCATGATAATGTGACATGATTGCACATTACTGGGTATGTGTTTTGTACATATCCAACTCTGTGGACATCAGCAATCAATCTGACCATTTGACATACATCATTTGGTTAAATGTATTTCATTTGGCTTCTATAGAATGCTGTGTGTTGTACACATGCATTTTTCATGCTGTATCCTGATGTGGCCCAGGTTGTCCACCTGCCTTCCACCTTCATATTTCACTATTATTTTATGCAGATATGTTTGCATTTGTTGCAACTGCTGACCATTGCCATGTATTAATTGACACAGTGAACTTGTGCCAGTTGTATGGCCATTTTACAATGCAGGACACATGCGCCCAAGCTGCTAGCTAATGCTTGCAATACATCCTTACTCTCATTATACTTGTGTGTTACCTAGTGTAGATTTTTCATATCCACGTGCATAATCTGCTATATTTATTATGCTGTCCTGTTAAATTTTTGAACATATTACATGTCAATGGTGTGTGTATGTTTATTGATCTTATTTTCATGTATATTCCATTTATGACACTGACAGACATATATACATGTCTACACCTGTGTGTTGTCTTTGACATGACATATGTGTAATATATACACATTCCATTCTATCCTCTGCTGGAGTGATCTAGCATTTCTAGACCTGCATTTGCTCATCTGTGATGTTGCTTTGCTTACATCTGCACTGCTGATGGACTAGTTGCATATGTACTTATTTATCCATGTGTACTATGATTCTAATTTATTGCCGTAGAACACACATCTGCCATTGGTCATACACATCCAGGTATGACTGCCACAAACTTTGTGGCATGTTGTATTCTGATAGTGCATAGGTAGTTGTGTTTTTCTGTATTTCACCATGGCTGATATACATCCCTACCTTGTTTGTCAACTTTCCACTGCCATGTTGTTCAGTATGCTGTCTGTGTAACTTACCTGCCCTTACTGTTTTTTCCAGTCTCTGACTGTCATGTGTTGCGATGGTTGTTATCTGGGTAAACCTGTTGTGATGTCCTGCTCCTCCTCTTTCCCTATGTTTACCTTACCTTCTGTTCTTAAAAAAAAAAGGGGCCTAGTCTCACCCAGAAAAAAAATGTCCATGCCCCTCTGACTTTCCCTCAGATTTTCCTATTCCAACATCCGTCTTGTGTGTCCCTCTTCTTCACTGATACCCCTACCACTGATGCATCTTCTTTTTTATCACTCATTTTCCTTGGCTGCGTGCATTACTTGTGTTCCCAATACAAGTCCTGAACTTATTGTTAGCAAATATTTGTCATGGTGATGTGGCCATGATTGCCTTTTGCCTTTACAAAATGTACATGCTGTCAAAACCATAAGTCCAAGCCACCATATTTTATTGCATGTGTTACGGGGATATCCATAGTTGTCACTGGGCTTACTGGAGTGCTGTCACTATAGATTACATCCGACTTTTGTGCTTTGAAGGATGTATTTCATGTTAGTGGATGAATTATGGAAATATTCGTAGCTGTCTGTGACTTTTCTGGGTCTATTCATGAAAATATATGTTACGAAAGCTATACGGCTTACATTGGATTAGTTGGCTTTTTTTTTTGTTTTTTGGGGGGGGGGTTTTGTGTCATAATGGAATCAGTTACATTTATTTATTTATTTAACTTTGATGACTGGGGAAGTCCACTGGGCCAGAAAGATCCCCTTTTCAGTGGAGGCCCGGGGAGAAAAGCTCCACAGTATTGTAAGTTACATGTCAAAGTTTACAAAAGATATAATTCAATACAGAAAATTAACATTTTCAGATTAGATGCACAAAATTTGCAGACATAAATTCATACAGAATATTAACATTTTCAGATTAGATGCATAACATTTGCAGTTTGCAAGACACATGCTATAAAAGAAGGACATGGTTAAATCAGAGAATAAACATTACATGATAGTGAAATTTTATGTTATGAGCTCCTTGAAGGTTAAACAAATTTAAAATATATAGCTACTAAGCATTTGTAGGTTAGGAGAACCTTATGCATAGAGAAGTAACAGTGTATATGTAGAGGAAAGAATAGTATATTAGAGAGAAATATTAGTTTCTGGAGGGGAAGGGATAGATTTTTTTGTAGAAATTAAATAATATTAATGGTAATTGGAGAAGATATCAGTGCAAGATAGAAAGGGGGGGGGGTTATGTTGGAGCATGACAAGGGCATTCCCATTTGGAAGACAGATGAGAGAGCAGCTGCGATTTGAAATTTGTATGGTTAGGTAGGATGAGTAGGTGTGGTGGGGGAATGTTCCACTTTTTGGCTAAGGCTAGGAGGCCATGCTGGTTTGTAGACCTGAAAGAGATTTTGGTTTGTGGATCTGAGTGAGTGGTTGGGTACGTAGGGTTTTAATGAAACAGCGAGAGATGGGCAGTTGGCAGGTTTATAGATGAGCTTGTGCACAGGGGTGAGTTATAGGTAACTGAGGTAGCTGGGTAGTTCAAGCCAGTTTAGGGTGAGGAGGGAATGGCAGTGGTGGGAAAAGTTTTTTGAGTTGGTTGCAAATTTGGCGATATTGTGTTAGCAGGAATCGAGTTTGGATCTTAGGCTAAGAGGGAGATTGGTGAACAGAGGAGCACCATACATAAGGGAGGGGAGTAGGAAGGTGGATGCAAGAGTTTGATGGTAGAGGGGCTGAGGAAGTGGTTGTGCCTATAGAGGAGACCTATCTTTTGGTGGGTTTTCTTGATTGTGGAATGGATGTGGGTATCAAATTTTAGTTCTTCATCAATGATGATGCCGAGAAGCTTGGTGTTGGGAATAATTTTAAGGGGGGTGTTGTTTTGGCTCTGTATGGAGAATGAGGTTTTATCAATGGTGGAGTTTTTGGTGGGGGAAAAAATCATTAGCTTGGTTTTGTTTGCATTTAGAGCTAAATGGTTGGATTGCATCCAGGTTTCTGTTTTGGAGAAAGCTAGTTGGGGTTTTGTTAGTAGCTCGGAGGGGGAGAAGGCTGAGCAGATGATAGTTGAGTCATCTGCATATTAAATGACAGATGATTCTGGGATGGAGTGGTGAGAGTTGTTAATAAATAGGTTAAAGAGTAGAGGGCCAAGAACTGAACCTTGTGGGACATCTGTGGGTGTAGGAAGGAAGAGGGATGTTGAAGTTTTCCATTGGACAGCTTGTTGGCGGTTGGACAAGTAGCTGGAAAACCAGGCTGATGGGCTTGTAAGAGAGTTGTAGGGAGGAGAGGTGGGATATAAGTAAAGTGTGGGAGATGGCATCAAAGGCCTTTGACAGATCTAGGAACAGTGTGGAGATGAATTTGCCTTGGTCACGTTCAAGGTTGATGGTTTCAAGAAAGGAAAAAGGGCAGTCATGGTGCTGTGGGCCAGAGCGGAAGCTGTTTTGGGGAGAGGAGATTGTTTCGGTATGGTGTGGCATGACTTGTACATGGATAGATTTCTTTAGTATTTTAGATAGAGGGGAAAGGGTGGCAATAGGCCTGATGTTGGTGGTATTAGTATTTTTGCCACCTTTGTGTAGGGGGATGTAAGCATGTCACCAGATAGAAGGGACGATGATTCTTGAATGGATCTATTTATAGGAATAGAGATGGGATAGGCTATGCTGTCTGCAGATTGTTTGAGGAAGTTGGGTAGAAGGTTGTTGGGTGCATTGCACCAGGGTTTAAATTTTAGGAGAAGTCTTTTTATAGTGCTTGTGGGAATGGGAGTAAGCAGAAGGATGTGGGAGGAGGGTAGGTGATTGAGGTGGTGGTAGGGGCAGGAGGGGTGGGGATGGAGGAGGGGGTGGAATGAGGTAGATAGTTTAGCTACACATTCTATGAAGAATGAATTGAACTGGCTGGGAGTTTCAAGGTTGGAGAGGTTGGGGTTTGGGCAAAGGTTTTCCTTGTTGCCGGGTGCAGCATGGATGAGATGGAGTCTCAGAATTTTTTTGGATTTGTTGAGTGCAAGGACTGGATATTAGAGTAGTGGCATTTGCAGTCGTTTTGTTATCAGCTTTTTTGTGGAGTTTCATAGTTGCTTAAAGTCTAGGAGGGTGTTGGGGTTTTTATGTTTTTGATATTTGTTTCCATTTTTTGTCTCTTTGTTGCATGGCTAGTTTAGTTTCTTTTGATAACCATGGGCAAGGTTTGGTTTTGATGCATTTGGTTTGGGGCTTGCTGGTTGAGGAGAGTTAGGAATGAGTGGTTAAAATGGGATAATGCATCATCTAGAGGAAGGGTTTTTAGAGGGGGACAGTCAGTAAGTTTTAGGCATTCTGAGAAGGTTTGAGGGTTGAAAGAGCAGAGGTTGGGGGTTTGGATGTAATTATGTTGTTTTTGAAGGGGAGAAGGGAGACAGTCAGCGAAGGCTGTCAGGTGATCACTGAGAGGATCGGGTAAAGTTCCGGCTTTGGAGATAAGGTTTGGGTGAATTGTTAGGATCCAGTCAATGATAGATCCAGAGGTACCATCTTTATTTGGTCTAGTTGTGTGTATTAGTTGGGAGAAGTTGTAAAGGTTGATTGTGGGAAGGGGCTTCAGAGTTAATAGAGGTCCAGTTGATGTTGGTATCACTGAGTGTATAGGTTTCATTTTTTTATGTTGGAGGAGAACCAGGATAGGATGTTTTCAAGTGTTTTGATGTTATCACCAGGTGGGATATATAGGGCAGCAATACATATCAACTTGTTAATTTTTAATAAGCCTATTATAATTTCAGCATTGACAAAGGTTGGTATATTACTGGAGTAGGGAGTTATAGTGAGGTAGGAGGGGAAGATTATAGCTACTCCACCTCCTTTTTGTGGGCTCTGTCATTGTGGATGATTTGGAAACCTGGTGGTAGGATTTTGCTATGTTTTATATAGGATTTCAGCCAAGTTTCAGAGATGGCAGTTATATCGGAGTGGTTATGGGAGAGCCAGGTATGGAGGTTAGGGATTTTGTTTTTAAGGCTCTGTGCATTGAGTGTGATAAGGTGAATGGACTTAGATTTTGTGGGCTGAGTCGTGTGTTTGGTGAGATTAGTGTTTGAGATGGGTCCAGGGTTGGGGTTGATTTTGCTGGCAAGTAAGAGAGAGAGAGAGAGATAGATATGGTGTAGTAGAAGGGTGAGGTAGTGTGTTGGGTAAGAGTAGTTAGTGTTATGTGAGGTGATTTTCTGGAATGAAATTTAAGAGAGGTGTACGGGGGGGGGTTGGGATGGGAGGTCTTTAGGTTTAAATAGATAGGTTGGGTTAGAGGCAAAGAGTTCATGAGAAATGGATGAGTAGGATGGGAAGTGAGGTTGTTGGAATGGTGTAATGAAGTGTGTGTGAGAGTTATGGCAAGGGTTGGGAAAAAGTGTGAGATATGTCAGAATAGACAGAGAGAGATTAGAAGGCCAAATGGGGTTATAGAGAGAGGAGAACTGAAGAGTATTGTAGGAGGGGTGGATGTTTGGGCAATGTAGGTTTATGGTTGGGCAGGGTTTGGTATGGGGTGGGTGGTTTTGGGGGCAAGGTAGGAGAGTGGAGTGGGCCGGAAGGGCGAATGGAGCAAGTAGACCCTGCAGAGGTAAGTGCCAAAATATTATCAATGAGTGCAGGTGAGCAGGACACTGCTTGTTAATGGAGGCAGCTGTTGTCCATAATTTAAGTAACTAGAAAAGTCAAAAAGTGGATAGAAACCACTGAAAATTTACTGTTTCTGTTTTGTACTTAAAGGAGGGAATGCTAGATATGGCAAGGGGCACTGTAAGGATAGCGGGCAGCAGGATGCTTTAAGTTGGTTTAGGATCAGGATAAGGACAGGATTTATGGAGCTTTGCTGCCACCTACTGGTGATATTATGGAATTGCAGAAGCTCAGGAAATAGGGGTTATCCCTGTGAGTGTGCACGCTGTCAGGGGGCTCTATTATAGTAAACCAGAAAGCTACTACTTTGTGATTAAATTGGACATTTACAAATATCAAAATCCCACAGGAGCTTACATACAATTTCTAAATGTAGAGACATACTTTTCTCCTGGGGAGGGTGGGTCCACCCAATTGTATGTTTACTCCAGTCAGTTGTTTTTTTGGGGCAGGAGGAGATTAGAATGTGTGGGATGGAATTTTTAAATGTAGAGACACACTTTTCTGGAGAGTAGGTCCACCTGGTTGCAGGTTTTACTCCGGTTATTTGTTTTCTTGGGCTGGGGTGAGATTAGAACGTGTGGGCTGCAACTGTCAAACTTATGTATACACACTTAATGTGAATATATGGCATATAACTTCAGAAATTTATGGGATTTTGATGCAAAACTGTCAGCTTCCTTACGAGACAGATTCTGTTATATATATGCCTGTATAGCTATCAGGGTGCTTGAATTGTGATCATTTTTTTGTAACTTTGTTACTGTACTACATGATTGGATAACCATTTCTCACTACTTACAGATTACTAGTTGATTTGTTTAATTCAATGTTGACACTGCAATACTTCATTGTGTGCTGAGCTATTCTGTATTTCTTGTAGTATATTTACATATTACAGTGTTATCCACAAGTATTGCGTTTATATTGGCAAAATGCACCAGAATCCAGCTCAATAGGAAGTTCAATGGTAATGTTAACACTACTGTAGCTGATTTATCAGGCAGAAAGGGGCATGCAACTGCTATCATAGCCATGCTCTCTCCATTTAGAAGATACCCTCCCCATCACTTAATCTTCACACAGCACAACGTTTGAGGTTCTCTTAATAAATAACAAAGTCTAATCATCTTCCACATTACTGCCACACCTGTAAATCTGCCAGTGTTTAGCTGTCTCTGCTGTAAATTATTCTTATCTCTGACAGCCTAACAAATACATCACAAATAAAAGAAAATGGCTGTTTAAGAATACAAACCTAGAGTGCCCTACTTGTGAACTCATGATTATTATTGCCTTGATGGAATGACTGTCATGGTGGAATTCAAAACAACAGAAAATGTAAAAAAATGTTAACTTTGTAAAAGGACTTTCACATATTCTTGAAATTCCCTTTACTAACATAACTTGCAAACATTAATGGCCACATTCATAATCATTGGTGAGCAATGGAATAGATAGCAATGCAGTATATTGGTATGCCAAAGCCTTAAGCAATTTGCAAAGGTGTAAACACAATGCTCCATTTTGTTATTATTGTTCTTCATGCATGGAGCACATATAACCATCCTCCTACTCATATGTGATTCAGGAATCCAGTACCACATGGTTACAACAGAGTGAACAAAATGACAACAGCTGCATGGTGTTTAATTGTGCCGTCTCCTGCTTGCTGATATACTGCTGAGCAACATATTATTGCTATCATTCCCCACCAAATAAAACCCTCCTCCACTGCACAGTAGGAACATCTCTAATGGCAATGGAATCCACAATGGTGCAGACAAACCTGCTATCACCCACAACTTTGTTCTGTCCCCATACTCTGTTGCTGGTAAGATCACCTCAGTGGGAGTTCACCTAGCAACAGCTTCTCTCATTAGCATAATATGTTAAGTTAATGATCCCTGGTTCACTGTCTAATGATTATGATTGCTTTAAGAATGACAGTCAGGTATCTTGGCAGGCCACAGCACAATACCATAAGGCATATTATTTAGATGCTGTATACCCACCGAAGTGCCTACATGTAGCTTAAAGGTCAGACATACTTTACCTTCACATGCTGGCTTACATTACTAGCCCAGTACACAGTGCAAGCTTTCATCCAGTACACCATTCATAAGGATGGGATAAGCATTGTGCATCACTGTGAATTAATGCGTTTCATGTCTATAAACCACTCTAGTTCATGGTGGCATACTAAACATGGTCTGCATAATGAATATACATTACGTACATATTGGGCAGGATTCACGAAGCCTCCGTGTAAGAGTTAGAACTCTTACACGGAGGCTGCAGTTAAACGGAGTGATGTCAACATGCTCTGCATATTCATGAGAGCATGCTGAATCACACCTAAGGCTAACACGGTCCGTGTAAGACAGTAGGGGGCGTGTCCGTAGGCCAAGCCCTGTAAGCGGACACGCCCCCAGGAGAGTAAAAGTGCCCAAAGTAAACACCCACGACAGAGTCTATGGAAATGTGAATAAACACAACACAACACAACACATGCCCCCACAGACTACGAACATAAAATGTACAAATGAACATCTTATAATTTTTTTTTAAATTGTAAAGATGTTTGCCCGTGGGTGCTTCGTATGCTGGCGTGCCCGTAGTGCAGCTACAGTTAGCAGTCAGTGGGAAAGCATATAAGAACTAAATATGCAAAGTAAGCCAAGAAGCAATAGCATAGCGGTAGAGATGTTGGCTGAAGAGCAGGCATTCATGGTTCGAGCCCCCACAACATCAATTTTTATTTTTAGCAAAATAAGCACGAAACAAGTCCCTGACAAACATGTACACATATAAAATCACATTTTATGTAAAATGTAATGAAATAGCCCATTTATTTTGAAGAAATGTGAGGTAACAAAACAATAAAAAATGCCAGATGTGCCTATAGCTGAGCTACAGTTTAACAGGGTGATTGCATCTGCCCGTAGGTGAGCTGTGGTTTAATTGGTGCAAAATGAGTGCCCGTAGCTGAGCAGTGGTTTAACAGATGCAAAATGAGTGCCCGTAGGTGAGCAGTGGTTTAACATGCTGAAACTATGTTCCCCTAGCTGAGCTGAGCGTAATATGCGTGCTGAGAGCCAAATGAGGCTTAAACCAGTGTACCCCATTTGCGCAGAGCTGTGCACCGCGCAAACAAGCTAACCGATGGGCAACATTGAGCAAGCCGTATCAAAACTGCCTTTACACAGACACACCCCTCAGCTTGTCTAGACAGTCATAAAAAATAAAAAGTAGTGGCCAGGTTTGAACCCAGGATACTATACACCATAGTCAAGGTACTGAATCACTAAGCCATGATAGCAGTACCTATAAATGCAATAATAGCAAATATATAGGAATGAATACAAACTGGAGCATGACAATGCAGGTTTAGTGAAGTTGATACAATTCCAAAATGGCCAATCACAGATATAAAAGGGAAAAACGGCCTATATAAGCCCCATAGGTGGGAATACACAGCATAAACAATTGTAGAACTGACTTGCAGCCAGAATGACAGGAGTAGGTGAGGGTAGTTGCTTTCGAGCACAGAGGTGGGGCGTTGAGGAGTCCAGGTACATGGTCTGGCTCCTAGTCCACAATCGTGAGGCCCAACTCATGCAGGGCCAGGTCCTGTGGGGAGCATATAGGGATGAGGCGTGGGACCGGTTGGCTCATGATCTCACCAGTGCCACAGGGATTCCAAGGACTGGTGAGCAGGTCCGTCACCACCATGCGGACCTGAAGAGATGCAAGCAGGACCAATTGAACCTTTGGATCCAGGAGGCCCGGCAAATGCCCACCGCCCCACTACTGAGTAAGTTACATTTCATTATGTATGTAAGAAATTAAACTAGCTGATATTATGGAGATGTGTATTCCAATATTACTTCATTTATATTACAGCTGCAGGTGTCCGTTCTGCGAACCGCAGAGCCTATGGTGATAGGGTAGTGCGGTTGCACCAGCAGGCAGGTCAGTAATCCACTCCCAGTAACTGTAAAGAAATATAAAAGTATGACAGTTAGCAAAAGAGTGCAGTGTAGTCACTAAGTAATAAAATGTGCAAGTAACAGTGTAAAAGTGTTTGCAAGTATTGCTTGATTATAAAAGTGTGTTGCAGTCTGTAATCCAAACAGAAAAATGAAAATGTCTGAAATAAATTCTGAAATAAAGATGCCCAACCTGTAATAAAATAGTACACAACCTGCAGCAGGCTGAAAAGTACAGCTGCAGAAGATGATCAAATCACATGTGTGAAATATATCCCCGTTGAAATACTGAAACATGACAGAAGTGAGACTGCTGGAAAGGATTGTAATAACTACAGGTAAAGCATGTCAATAAAGCCTAAAAGTAAGTGCCATCCTGAATAGTAAAATGAAAACAAGTGAGAGAGTGTGAGAAAGTGTCATGAATCCAGCAATACAGTAGTAATAACCCCTGAATAAAGTATACTGCAGTCAGTACAGAATGAAATGCATGTGAGAAGCAAAACCAAACAGCGAAATCTGTTCAAAGTGTTGCTGCAGCTGGAATGTGTATCCCAAAATCTGGATATGTTGCTCTCAGTCTGCAATATGCAGATAGTATGATTGTCTGATATACCAAACATCCACACTTGTCTATAGCTATATAAAGCAAATGTAGCAGGATGATGTAGCTGAACAAAGCTAGATATGAATGTGTATGAAGAACAATAAAATGTATATTGATGTAGCAGTAACAGTCCTATCACCAAGTTGAAGTAGTTATCATATAGGAAACTGTAGTTAGAACAGTAGTGTGTATATATGTGGAGCTATTAGAAATGTACAGCATATGTATTGGTATTCGAAGGTGTTAATATTATTTTCTTCACCCCACCCTATAACCACATATAACCCATTCCACGTGAAAATGGTATGTGCAATCACAATTAACACCCCTGGACATTTGTCCTGTTGGGTCATATATATTTGCATGTCCGTTGATGCATCTGCCCTGTTCATACATCCAAACCTGATGGCCTGTTGCCATCAATCAACCCTGCATGTTGTTGGACTGTGTATTGCTGTTCAAATTATGCCTGTGTTATGCTCGCTGTTCAATGGTGTGAATATCTGGGTGTTTGGTTAATGGGAATACTAATGCATGCTGTTACAACTAATTGTGAATGGTATTATATGTCACTAACCCAAACTGTCATGACATAATGCAAAACATAGGACGACAGGGAAGGCGGGTTCCAGCGGACTCACCTCTCCCACCTCAGCTGGCGAGTGCACCTGGCACTAGTGCCCAGTCTAGACCCTCCTCCGGTGGCCCTGTGCCACCTGCAGGTGGAAGCGCTGCAGGGGATGGGGCTCGTCCCCCCTCTGCAAGTGTGGCCGGAGGAGAACCACCACTCACCCTCCGTAGTGTCCGGACTGTGGTGCGTAGGTAGATCCAGGACGCTGTTCTTGGGCCCCTATGCCAGCTTGAGGCACAGGTGGCGCAACTTATGGGCATGCCTGTTGCTCGGCCTACACAGCCCCCAGCACAGCCCCATCCTGGGCAGTGAAGGAACAGTGGCAACTGCCCATGGGTGGGGATATCAGTTCCACTGTTGCCATCTGTGGGCTCATGGGCTCTGGATATCCAAACCTCCGTCCCCCTCAATTGTGTAACCCCCCCACATGTGTCATACACCGCCCCTGTATGCGTCTTGTTTGTTTTGTCTGTTGAGCTACCCAACCTACCTCCTCAGCTATACCAACTTCCTTCACCTGACATACCACTCTCACCTGAAAAAAAAAAAAAAAAAAAGGGCACTCTGTACCCACAAAAAAATTACGCCCCATACATAGCTGCCCATTCCGCACACATGTCTGCTGGGCATGGAAACTATCAATTACAATTGGCTGTACAACAAGTATTATTGTTGTCCTGACACCTCTCTCAGTGGTGGAAGGTTTCAAATGTCACACCAAATTACATACATATGCACAGCTGTTGCTGATGAAGAAATGGGCAGCTATGGGCCTTACCTACATCCCTCCTGCAAATCCCAAACTTGTTTCCCTATTGTCTTACCCTCTTTGTGACCCCTTTTTCACCACTTTCCTGTCTCCCCATTTTCATTTCTTTCAAAGAAAATAGCTGGTGTAAGGCCAGAGTAAGCACTGTTAAGCGGTTGTAAGCGGGTGTCCGCGGAGCTGAACACCAGTGCACATGCGGGAGCTCTGCGCAAACCAGCGCTAACCCGGTTACAACTGCTTAAAAGTGCCTTAGTCACTCTGATTGACAGGTCATGTAGTCAGTTCAAAAGCAAAATAAAATCCCACTGCCAGTCCCGAACCCAGGACCTTGGAAACAGTAGTCTGTATGAACTACCACTAAGCCATGACTCTTATACAAGAACATTGTGCTAAAATAAATATAATATGTAATAGGGATGAATGTAAAGGGAATATAGGATGTGTAGTACACAAAGCATGTCATTTAGAATTACTGTCAAAGCTAGTGGATTCCCATAATAGTAGTGTGTGAACAGAAACAGCCATGCTAGTTGGTAGCTAGTAGGTAATAATGTCAGTTAATGTACATATATAAATGTATGTATATTTACATATATAAATATATATATATATATATATATATATATATATATATATATATATATATATAGTTGTAGGTGTCATTGTGCATACACACTTACTACAGGGAACAGGAGAGAGGAATGGAGAAATGTGAATCTACAACACAGCCTGAATCATGAGAGAGATACTAACCTTTACACTCACAGAACAGTGTCCACAGCATACCAGCATGGTCCCCGCCCTTGCAATCTGAAAGGGCAATGCCTATCTCACATACCCTTTTATAGCACTGTCCTGCAATCACAGTGAGAACTGCAATCAGTACACAACTGGCTGCATGCAATTAGCAAATGCTGGCTTACAACTGGTGCAGAGGCCATCACATGGACCTATGCAGATACCTACAAAAGCATCCTGTACTAACACTCCACACATGCAATACGTTCATTGCACTGTCTGGAAGCAGACAGAGGGAGAGAGACAGACAGAGACAGAAAGAAAAAAAAAATACACACGCTACACACTGTGAGTCTAAGCTGTCAGCAGTGACAGTAGCAAGCCATGCCAGCAGCAGCAGGAAGCAGAAGCAGTGGTAACGCAACCAGCTGTGACAAACACAGGTAATGTAAAGTAGCAGGTTAATAGTCTGCATACTGTGAACCCTCCAAATGTGTCATAGGTCTGTATCTATAGGTATGTCCATGTGATATGTTGTGTGTACGTAGTTCCACCAAAAGGGGATGACTATACATTACATGTCAGTCAGTGTTAGGCCATGATCCTGGCAGCAGTTGTCTGCGTTGCCCTCAGCAATGGCTGTAGTGACTGTTTTGAAAGGTCAGCCAGGTTCAAAAGGCAGGATCAGCCCATCACAAAGGCGAACTGGCTGGGAACAAGTGTCTGCAGGTACCCAATATCGCTGCATATGCAACCAATACTGAATAATTCCATAGCTTAGCAGACCAGGCCGGTTATGGATATGATGTGGTAGTTCCCAGGGTCAGTAGAGGTGCCTCCTTAGTGGTGTGGGACCACTGTTGCTGTATGCCAGTGTCCAGGTACATATCCTGTAGTACGGCCAAGATTAATTATCAGTCTTATATGCGGTTGTATGTCCTCTTGGAGTGCATGTAGCACACATCCAGGGATACCATCAGGTCACAGTGATGCTGTGTGTTCTGCTTTGCTGAGGCGGCCCTCACCTGGACATGTGAGATGATAGGGAGGTTACATACAGCTGTGATAAGTATTTCAACTGGTGGGGGAGATCGAGGAGGTATACGTGCACCGAACCTGTCTGCAAGAATGTTGCCAATATCTGTGTGTTTGGTGAATGTTAAGTAGGTGTGTATTAACGCAGAGCATATCTGAGGCATTTGGTCCATATGTGTAACATAACTGAAGAAGGCCTTGTGGTTATCCATAGTGTTTGTGGCCATTTCCCTCCCAGACTAGGCCATGGCCATTGTTATGAGAGACCGTAGAGTATTACCAGTGCTGACCACAGATGCCTTCCCTTAATGTGAATCTGCTCTGTCCTGCAGTAGCCTCCTGCTATTGTTATACAATATGCCTCTGTCTGGGGTCCACCGGACAGGATGCCTAACCTTTGTGCATAGGGTTCGGGTTAGAAATGTGTGTGCAAGTTCCATGCAATCTGTGGGATGTCCGTGGTAAGCATTTGCAAAGGGGTCAGCAGTGTGTGTGTTGTGGCTTCCACTGGCCCAGTGTGCTGCATGGATACCATCTCAGTCCTAACAAGTGAATAACTGTCTAATCACATACATATCAAAGTAGTCTACTGTGCTGGTGGTGGTGGGATATGTATATCCAGGCCGAGTAACTTGTATCCACATCACACTAGTGGATGGCATCCCACATACAGTACTTTGGGATGAACCCCCAGAGTGAGGTTGTGCATTGGACCTGTCGCAGTGTGCCGACCGATGGGGCATGCTACTATGTTATGTGGAATGTGGCAGGTATTGTTGCACAGGTGTTGGCTGAGCACTGATATCTGGCCATGTACTTGTGTATCCACCACGAGACACACACATGCAACATATGGGAGTAGTAGTATATCACTACACATGAGTATCATGTATAGTATGTGTGCCATATATTGCTGACATAGTCTGCTGATATCCTGTTTGTGTTCTCTTCCAGGGGGATGGCGTGCAGCGGAAGATGAGGAGATACACCAGAGCCTGGTGCGGGAGTATGACATACTGTTTTCCTACACCAGTCAGAATCAGCAGGAGAGGGCTGCACTGTGGCAAGACCTTGTCCGTAGGGTAAATGACATTGGCACGCATAATAGGACATATGAGCAGGTACGACATCACTGCAGTGATTTAATCAGAAATGTCCGTCAGCGTGCACTGGATATCCACAGGCAACAGGTTGCCACAGGAGGTGGGGTGGCCACACATCACCCCCTCACCAGACTGGAGGGGCTACTCCTAAGTGTTGTGGCACCAGCCCCGGAACAGCAACAGCAATACACCTGCATCATGATGGAGGCTGGATCCACACAGCAGCACGACATGGAGCGTGCAGGTAATATGCCATATGTACACTTGACTGTTCTGTACACTGTTAGTTTATGCATGTGTAAGGTGTGTCCGTGGTATGTAGCTGTCAACATAGTATGTAATTGTGCATGTGTGATATTGGCAATATCAGCAGCTGACGTGTGAAAGGCAACTGGTGTACTACTGCACTGTATCATATGCAGTATCAATGGCACAGTTGTGCCCACTGACATTAATCTCATCATTTCTGCAGGTCCCTCCGGGGTTACATCAAGGCAGGCCGTCCATGCTGGTGAGTGTGTTTAACAATACCTATAATAGTCCTGATAGTGCTAGTAACACTAGTGTAACTCAGTAGTGCTCTGTGTGTATACTGCGGGGTGTGCATGTGTGCAGGTGTGCCTGTGCCCATGTGTGCATGTGTGCAGGTGTGCCTGTGTCCATGTGTGCATGTGTGCATGTGTGCCTGTGTCCACGTGTGCATGTGTGCATGTGTACACGTGACCACGTGTGCATGTGTGCATGTGTCCATGTGTGCATGTGTCCACGTGTGCATGCGTGCATGTGTCCATGTGTGCATGTGTCCACGTGTGCATGTCTGCATGTGTGCATGTGTGCATGTGTGCCTGTGTGCATATGCGCATGTGTGCCTGTGTGCATGTGTCCACGTGTCCATGTGCGCATGTGTACCTGTGTCCATGTGTGCATGTGTGCCTGTGTCCATGTGTGCATGTGTCCATGTGTGCATGTGTGCATGTGTGCATAAGTGCATCACTGGTAACATTGTGTGGACACTGTAAACTGTGTTTCCTGTCTTCCTCCCACAGGTTCTGGTGCTACTCTGGTGTCCTGCAGCAGGGAACCTGAATCTGGTGCCACAGGTACTGGTAATGATGATATCTGTGTAATGGTACAGGAAGGTGTGTCAGGGTCTGCCATTGGTCAGCCAATTGACAGTACACAGCTGTCAACCCCATCATTTCGCACAGTCATCCTGCCAGTACATCCTTTGTCACCATTGTCCCTAGGTGATGGACAGGATACAGTGGGCATTGACCAGGATAATGTGGTATCTGTGGCACATGCTTCCCCACACAGCAGCCATGGGCAGGATCCTGCGATGGTACCACACAGACAATTGCCCATGGGTTCTCGTGGGAGCATCCGTGGGCGTACTGCCTCTGGCAGACGTGCCCAAAGAGGTCTGTCAATCTCAGCTATGTTTTGGGCTGTCATGCAGGCACAGTCGCGTATGGAAAGGTACACCAGACAAGGTCTGAGGGAGCTGAGAGCATGTCGCACAGCCATGACTGACAGTATGCGTGACATCGCAGATGCTATCCGTAATTTCACCGATGTCATAGACAGATGTTGTGGGGACATATTACAGCAGTTCCACAACCAAATGTCCATGAGCCAGGGCAATGGTGGGCGGTTGCGGCGTCGATGTGGCCGTATGCCAGCAACAGCAGCAGCTGGCAGTCAGTGCAGACAACAGGCCCGCACATGCCCCCATAGTGCCAGTAGCAGCCCCAGCAATGCTGGGTCTGTGCTGTCATCGGTACGCCCCAGGAGACCACGTGCACATGGCTATGGACAGTCCCAACAGGGACCTGTGTCCAGTCAACACACTCCCGCTTCTGATGACAGTACCCCGTCTGGCTTAATACTGGATACGGTCCATAACACCCCTGCCAGGCACAGGTACCGTGTCCATGCCCACATACACTGATCTGTATGACCTGCCAGGTGCAGTCTGTGGCTGTCCACAAACCCCTGTATATGGCAGCCATGAGGTGGAACTGTGTGCGTGCATACACACATGCGGAATGTTAACACCTAGGGTGACCACATACATGCACACACTGCACCAACAGTGCCCCACCCTGTACTGCTGCCCCTCACCAACACACATACACACACATACACACACATGTCAATTGGTGGTATCAGTGGCAGACTCAGGCATACCTAATTCACACCCTGTGCATATGATGACACTGTGCCACCTCCTGCAATCTCCAACATCATTGCAGGAACAGGTAAACGCGTTGCTGATGCACAGGGTGACTACATAGAAGTGTATTAGTAGTATCATGGTAACAGTACAGTGTGCTGATATGACTGTGTGTATATCCCAGCATGCCTGATGCAGTAACCATATGAATGTCCTGAATTGTTATCTGCATCCATAGGACGTACCAAAGTGTAACAGCTGCACATAATTGCATGCCGGTGGTAAGGATGTCAACAGATAGCCACATACATGGGTAGCACAGGGGGGAAGCTAATGCAAGTAGTGATATGCAATGATGGACATGTACAGTAATGGTGTCAAGTTGCCCACAACGACTATGCAATGTGGATGTTTGCGCATGTTGATATGTGTGCAGTACCAATGTAATCCAAATCACAATTAACTATGACATAATATCAGTTCTACCATGGGCATCTGCACTGTGTATTCCTACATATTTGCACTGTTACTTACTGTTAGTGTTACCCTTTCTTTGTTGTACAATGAACTACTTCCGGCCCTGCTTACTGTAGCTTTGTTTGCATGCATGTTCACTTGGGGTTCCCTGGAACACTGCTTACACCTGCAATGCAGAGTTACAGTGCTTCTGTGGACTCCTAGTGACATCTGCATAGCGTACGATACGTATGTCAAGTTTACACATGACAGAACGTCACTGTCCGTCCTGTTCGCATGTATGTTGCCTGTGACACATTGCACATGTCTTACCTGGCATTTACCCACGTGTGCAGTCATATATGCCAGTGCTATGAAACAGTAGCAGTACACCCACACATACACACCTTCAGTATGTTGTTTCCCATTGGCCCTATGTGTTGGTACTCACCATGGCAATCACACTACTAGGGTAGCATGTGCAAAGGTAACCTGTGAATCACCTCTATGGTCCAGTTGTGGTTTATGTGAGTCATGTGGCAATGTCACAGCTGCCACATGTATGCAGTCAGCCATCACCCTTGGCCAGGAACGTACAACATATGTGTGGGATGCCACCATATAGTCAATCTGGGGACTGAGCTCTTTGAACCCAGTAATGCCATACCCTGTCAGGTGGCATGTCATACTACAGTGACTACAATACAAGTCAGACATAGACACGCACTGACAGCATGCTAAACACACTGGGGCATATGTGGGGACTCAGAATAGCATCCTGCCTGAGCATCACACACCTCCGCAGCTGGCACACAGGCATATGTTCCATCGGAACAGAGCACATGCCACACATGGCACACACATCCTGTGTGCCACACACTCACAGCCTGTAGGGCTACACAACACACCTGCTACAGATGTGTCAGGTACCTGTCTTGGGCGCTGCACTTGGGTCCCGCTCAACAGGCTGTATCTGGTGAAGGTCACAGTAATATGCCTCAGGGGCACTATGGTCCACCACAAAACACATGCATACAGGTCAGTCAGAGGCATGGACACATATGACTCAGTCATTGACCATGCCACTACGGATGACCTGAGACATACCTCCCTGGACTACATGATAGGGAACATAGAATGGATCTCTCAGCATGTGGCACGGGCCAGTATGAGCCTGATCTTGGTTGCCAACATACCCTCACCAGGTATGCTACCACTATATGTAGGAAGGGTGTTGTATGTCTCCATTCTGCTCAGTCTCCAATGTCATTCATAGGGTATCCGCTGGCTGTCAACGTGTGCTTACATGCTAGGGAAGCCACAATGATGTGCAGGGGGCAGCTTGCACGTGACACCCATGGCCCGATGTATATTGGCGAAGCTACTTGATACACAGATACTGCCTTATGCTGCAGGACACGGATTACATAGCCACCTCCGCGGGTATCACACAGGTTAGGACACTAACAGTGCTGCTACACAACACCAGCAGTGTACACCGCAAGATGCATGCACTGGACACTGTCCTCAGCACGGTGAACTGCAATGTCTGTGCAGTACCAGAGTCCTGATTCATGGCTCACAGGTGCAACCCATCATTGCCAGGTTATGCCTCATACCATGCCTGTCATCCCCTACACATGTAACACACATGGACAGGGGGGTGGTATCCCAAGGCACCACAGATACACACACCTCCAGGTTGCTGGCACAGCACAAAGCATCAGGGCCTATTCATGTGCAACTAACAGTGTTTCGGACTGCCATCTGGTTCATAGCCTGGCACACACAACCCTCCCATACACAGGAAAACCACCTATCCTCCATAACAACACTGGCAATATGACAGTCTCAAGAACTGTCTTTATATGGCTGGACTGCATCCAGCCAAACATTGTGAGTGAGCATTACTGTAGCTACAACACACTAGTTGAAGGGTTCACAGCATGTGGTCACTGAATTGCAGTGGAATGACATGTTACCACTCCCACAACAGGTGGGAACATGCAGCACCTGTACATCGACTACATGTAGACTATATGGCCCAGACCAGATGTGTATCCCCTGCTGTAGGTATTTTACCATATACACCCACACTGTATAGACACATACTGCGTGCAGTCCCTGCACAGTAAAACACAGTCATATTGTTATGCATTGCAAATACCATTTATCCACTCGAGGCATGTGTCAGACATGGTAACTACTGCAGGTCACAGGTATTTATGTGTATGTGTCACACACATACATCATGTGTGCAATGCCATTGCTGGTTTAGGCAATGGCATGCATTGTTATGCACAAAGACCCCCCCACAAGGTCATAATGTGTGACACAACCACAGCTGGCAGTTGTGGGTTAGCAAAACATACCTATCTGTACTCTGACAATGGTAATAGACCCAGTAGCAGAGTGCACTATTGGCATTACTGGCCAACTAGCCCTGTTTGGCTGTGCTGATAGTGTGGTGACATCCCCTGTGTTTACTGGAGGAATATGCAGCATCTGCTGTATTGTAGTATTTGCCAATAGGATCTGTTCTCTCACACTTGCATTTACACACACCCTACTACCCCCACACATGCACACTTACCATTTGCAGGATTCATACTCCTACCTAACTAAGTCACAACACGTGAGAGAGGCACATTAGCGAAGCGCACTATTCTGATTACTAGATGGTTCCTCTTCTCTGGCTGTACTTATAGGGTGCTGACATCATCAGTGTTTTGAAAGGGTAATGTGCATCAGGTAGTGTGATCTCCTGATTGCCAAAACTAACATGTTTTTCATATAGAATTGCACACACACAAACTCCCCACATCCAAACACACACACACTTGCAGGTTTCAAACCCCTACCCAAATATGTTAAGGCACTTGAGAATGACCCTGTAGCAGATTATGCTATTCTGATTACTGGTAGATGTCTCTACTCCAGCTGTATGTATAGTGTGCTGACATCATCACTGTTTGGAAAGGGTAATGTGCATCATGTAGTGTGATCTCCTGATTTCAAAAAAGCACACGTTTTTCATAGAGAATTGCACACACACAGAGTCCCCACATCCAAACACACATACATGCCATTTACAGGTTTCAAACTCCTACCTAACTATATTTTGACACTCAGGAGAGACGCATTAGCAGAGTGCGCTATTTGAATTATTGGGAGGTTTCCCTTCTCTTGCTGTACTTATAGGGTGCTGACATCATCCGTGCTGCGATAGGGGAATGTGCATCCTGCATCCTATAGAGTGCTTTCACAGATGCCAAAAGGGACATTTCACTCACACAGACTTTCACACACACAAACCCCACTCATTCACACACACTAAGCATTTGCAGGATTCAAACCCCTACCTAACTATATTATGACACTTGAGGGAGACGCATTAGCAGAACGCGCTATTCGCATTACTGGGAGGTTTCCCTTCTCCTGCTGTATTTATAGGGTGCTGACATCATCCGTGCTGAGATAGGGGAATGTGCATCCTGTAGAGTGCTTTCACAGATGCCAAAAGGGACATCTCCCTCACACAGACTTGCACACACACTAACCCCCCTCCACACACGGGGCAGTTGCAGGATTCAAACCCCTACCGAGCTATGTTATGACACTCGAGATGGATGCATTAGCAGAGCGTGCTATTCACATTACTGGGAGGATTCCCTTCTCCTGCTGTACTTATAGGGTGCTGACATCATCAGTGTTTAGAAAGGGGAATGTGCATCCTGTAGTGTGTTCTCCTAGTTGCCAAAAGGGATATTTATTTCATACAGACTTGCACACACACTAACCCCCTCCACACACACTGAGCATTTGCAGGATTCAAACCCCTACCTAACTATGTCATGACACTCGAGACGGATGCATTAGCGGAGCGCGCTATTCGCATTACTGGGAGGTTTCCCTTCTCCTGCTGTACTTATAGGGTGCTGACATCATCAGTGTTTAGAAAGGGGAATGTGCATCCTGTAGTGTGTTTTCCCAGATGCCAAAAGGGACATTTTCCTCACACAGACTTTCACACACACAAACCCCACTGAGCATTTGCAGGATTTAAACCCCTACCTAACTATATTATGACACTTAAGGGAGACGCATTAGCAGAGCGCGCTATTCACATTACTGGGAGGGTTTTTTTCTCCTGCTGTACTTATAGGGTGCTGACATCATCAGTGTTTAGAAAGGGGAATGTGCATCCTGTAGTGTGTTCTCCTAGTTGCCAAAAGGAGATATTTATTTCATACAGACTTGCACACACACTAACCCCCTCCACACACACTGAGCATTTGCAGGATTCAAACCCCTACCTAACTATGTTATGACACTCGAGACGGACGCATTAGCGGAGCACACTATTCGCATTACTGGGAGGTTCCCCTTCTCCTGCTGTACTTATAGGGTGCTGACATCATCAGTGTTTAAAAGGGGGAATGTGCATCCTGTAGTGTGTTTTCCCAGTTGCCAAAAGGGACATTTCCCTCACACAGACAAACCCCACCCACCCACTGAGCTTTTGCAGGATTCAAACCCCTACCTAACTATATTATGACACTTGAGGGAGACACATTAGCAGAGCGCACTATCCGAATTACTGGGCATCCGTTCTGCACCTGCAGTATTTATAGGGTGCTGACATCTTTATTTCTACAGAGGTATGTACATGTAGTACTACCTGTCAGGTGGGGGATAGCATATATATGCATTTGCAGCCACCTACGTCAGGGTCAGATATGCACATCGCACTGGCAGGTTATGTTCTATACCATGCTTTGTGACCACAGGACCTGTAACACACAACACAACCAGTCCAGAACACCACACCCACATCCAGGACACACACTTAGCTTCCCTAGGAACAGTGCCGGGATATGCAGGTGTTCACATACACCATTCCAGTTGTTAACATCAGGTACAGGCATATTGTGTGTGAGAACTACTCAGGCCTCTACCACTTTACCCTACAGCCACTACAATTTGTGGGTCCATGTGCTATGGCAGAACCACACACCACAGCCACATGGCGGAATACATATTGCACCTGTCCATCTGCAACGTGGGTACTCACTGTTCCACACCAGAGGTAGACCACCATTGTTGATATCTGACCATACCCACCTTTCCCTGGACATCCATATCCCATCTCCACCCCCAGGCAAGGTTGTCACTGCACACAAACTGTATTTAGCACAAGCAGACTCTACACTTGTGAAGATTGGGGTGGATGACTTCAGAGGCCCCATGCTGGGGGACTATACTGGCCACTCAGCATAATCCTTGACAATTGCATTCTATGAGCATGTGTATGGTTTGCATTGATCATGCAATCCCACATATACCCATGACTGCTCCACAACAAGACACCTGTCTGGTGTACACCAGCCATATATGAGCCGTACAACAGACAGAGTGAGCTAATACATTGCAGAGCTGTAGCCCACAGAGGGAGGACATCTGTGAACAGTTCCGGCACAGCACTTCATTCACACATAATCATCACAACACAGTGTTGACAGTGGAATTGTCCAGAGAATGCAGATAGGGCTCCCCTCAGTCTGTTATTGACGGCCACTTACTGTTAGAGATCCTCAGCAACCCTCTTCCAGCACACACCGACAACATGGCTGTGGCTTAGCACATTCAAACCCTGGGACCTCCACGGTGCCCCTGCTTGACAGAGGCACAGCTCACTAGTCTCACACGTTGCCTTATGTGACCTACTTTACAGTGGCACAGTAGCCTACTGTACTGGGGATGCAGATGCCAAGCACACTCTGGCTGAGCTGTCATTCCCTAGGGCAACAAGCCTAGTATTGACCTCTACACCCATATGTTCAATTGCCGGATGCACAATATTTGTTGTGCTGTTCTACTGTTTGCAGGTCTTTATTGCCATAGCATTCCCTGTTCCTATGACCAACTTGTGTATCTGTGGAAGATGTTTGCATATGTCGGCGATCCACTATATCACTTATGTCTCTGTGGTCATTTACTGTGTGCACTGGGCAGATTACTGTGTTGTGGTTGGTTCCTGGACTGACACGTACAAATACCAGATATGTGTGGCCAACTGCTAAATGGAGATATGGCCTAAGTGTGTGAGCATGGCCAGTTCAGCCTTTCCATGGCATGTTGTCTGACATATGCCTCATTTATCAAAGTGTGCGAGCATGCCCAGTGTGAGCTTTCCATATGTTGCACTCTGAAGTCCACCACATATTTGGGTGTGTGTGAACTTCAACAATATCTCACGTTTATGGTTGTGTGTTGGGTGTCATGTTGTGTACTAACTGGCCAACTGCTTCGTGTCTGCCACAACAGGGATTATACTGTGCCTGCAGGGATTGCATGGGATACTTTGCAGACAGTTCTCAACATACTTTCATAATGACCTAACACTGTAGTAGGTGGACAGTATCCTGGGCTTTAGTCCTATGACTGCTTGACATCTTCATAGTGAGCACAACAGACTATGTTGGGGCCAGTTGTGCACATATGACCATGTTGCATTATGCTCAGATATGGACTACCTACACCAGGCTCGTCCAACATTGGTAGTGTATTCCACAACATGGGTGGACATTGGCAAACACTAGTGATGTTCCCTAGGCCATTTCTGATGCTAGTCACAGGGTGTGTTTGTCCTTCGACAAACATTGTAACTGGAGTTTGCCATGACATATGTCATGGTTAGTATACTTTGCCTCCGTCTACCTCTGACATAACAGTGATACCCAGGGTTAGCCTACCATCTCCCATCCACTCATCAGGATTCCTCTTGAGGGGTGTCGATAAGTGACTCTCTGGCTGACCTGTACCAGGAGTTTACTGAAGAGTGGGGGTGCCTTCTGTGTTATGGATCATTCTGTACAGCTTGTCCTATGTATGTCAGTGCTGGGGTTCAGGTCTCTCATGTGCATAGCTCAGTGCCATTCAGATTGTACAAGGTGCAGCATGTTCATTGATTCCAGGTTGGACATGGCTTCATACATCAGGCACAGCTTGCCTGTAGCTGGGCAGTATGGCAGTGTGTGGGGCTACAGTTTGTTTACTCAGGCAACACATGGCATCTGCTCATGCTCTTTGCTACTCCTGGTGGGGTACTGTTGTGGACTTTACAGTTGATGGAGGTGTCTGCTGAGGTATATCCCACAGGGGCTATTGTAGTCAATTGTGACGCTGATGGAGGATGACTGCAGAGCCACAGTGACATCCCCTTATCTACATCTGCCAACCTTCATGTTTGGGTGGGTATATAGTATATGTTTCTGCAAACACTACAGCCACATGTTTGTCCAGTGCAGGATATCTATCACCTTTTGTATCCAGGTCTCTCATTACATGTTAGGTATGTAATGGGTTAACACCTGTGTGGTAATTTGTGGGCACTTACTGTATATCCACGGTGGTTGTCTACACACAGTTCTGCAATTAGCTTGCTGACATGGCTATGGCTCCAGTTGTCTGTTTGTAGGTAGCCCTTTTGAGGGTTGCTTGTGTCAGCTGGGGGTCGGATATGGTGGGCTGTTTGTACTCCTCTGCATACATGTTCAATCACAGTCCTTCCATGCTGGCCTATACCTATGGGGCATATATACAGAACGGGGGGGGGCCAGGACCAGGCCTTGTGGGATGCCACTCATATCTGCTTTGTAGTCTGACATGGATGCGGCATGTCTGACCAGGTCAGTTCTGTCCTTGGTCTGGTTTGCAACCCCTCTACTGACATAGGGGTATATATTTAAGCTGGTGAACATATCCACACTGAACTCGTAGGGTATTGTCTAGAAGCATATGCACGGTCCAGATATGCTGTGTGGACCACATTGCCCTCATCAATGACCTTAATGACTGCTTCAAATGGGTCAAACATGTTTAGGGGCAGGATCTGCAGTTATGACAGCCACACTGTGTAGGGTCCAGTATCAGCAGGTCCACAATAGCTATCTGTCTGCGGTACATACTGATCCTTTCCATAGCTGTGCAGACCAAGCTTGTCAGGATCCTGGGGTGGTAGTTTGCAGTATCCATTCAGGCAACACCTTTGTTGTGAAGGACCACTGTTGTTGTACACTGCTCTTTGGGTACATATCCTGTGGTAAGGCTGACATTGGGCAGTAGTGTGATTTGGCATTCCATTATTCTTGGAGTCCATGTTGGCCTCAGCCCAGGACATCATCACATACCTTTGCTGCTGTGTGTTTTGCTTTGCAGATGATGGCTGTTACCTCAGCATCTGCAATGTCAGGGGAACAGCAGTCTGCTGGGATAGATAATTTGCATTCTGGGGGGGTGTGTTTGCACTGCACCTGTCAGGTTGTATGTTAGCAATATGTGTGTGTGTTTGGTATGTTGTTTGTAATATCTGTGTGATTCAGAGCATATCTGTGGATGCCCAACATGGTTCCTACCATCATTTAAGTAAGCCTTGTGATTATCCTTAGTGTCCTGTACAATTTGTATCTTCATAGGTTCATGGGTTCATACTAGGCTATCCACCCTAGGGCATTAGTAAGCCTAGCCAGAGTGTGTGTGTCTTTCGCCACCCCTTGCTATGTGTCTATTATGGCCATTTATGAATTTCTTTACTGTGCCTCTGTCTGGTCGTGACACAGTGAAGACCCCCAGTATACATGTACGATCATCCATCCACTTGGCAATATTCTTGTTGAGGGGTGTCAGTGAGGGGCTCTGCCTAACATGGATTGGGATCCTGTTTCTGGGTGTGGGGAGCCTCTGGGTTATGTATCTGTCCCTCCAGCACATCTTATTTCATTATGTGTTGAGGCTGACATCTGTCACTCTCACAGCTCCAATGGCTTTGATTTCCTGTGGTGGAGCATGTCCATTACTCCTGTGGTGGACATGGCCTTGTACAACAGACATACAATGCCTCTGTGTAGGCAGTCTGTGACTGCATTCAGCTGGGGTGTCTACAGCCAGGCAGCATATGACATATATTTCACACCCTTTATCCTCTTGGTGGGGTGACTATGAGGTCTTCCGAACTGCTGCAGGTGTCACGTACGGTACATCCCATATGAGTCATTGTACTAGATTATGTGTCTGATAAGGGAACAGTACAGCGGTACAGTGACCTCTGTTGATGTAGATGTGAATCCTTTCATGATACGGTGTCCAATATCTACAATCTTCCTAGCCACATTGGCATTGTGAGTGTCACATGACAGATTACTGTCGACTTGTGTCCCTAGGTCCCTGATTACTCCTTGCATACATAATGGTTTGCCACCTATGTGGTAATTTGTGTGTACCTTGTCTGGTATTTGGTGGGACATTCATACTGTCCAGTGTCTTCAGGATGTCTGGGTGGAGTTCTTGTGTGTGAGAGTGTGGTCTGTCACATGCTACAGACTGTACAGCAGTTTTGACTATACTTAGGTGCACATGGGTGGTCTCTGCTGCTTTGTGCATTGTCAGTTACCTGGCCATATGGGTGTCTGTGCTGCATATTGATACTCCCCCTCCTTTGATGTTGTGGTCCAGGTGTTGGGGCCATAACGCATGATATGAGGTATAACATGGTAGTGCTGGTGTGCTATCACTAGGCTTGCAGCAGGCTTCTGTCACTGCACAGACATCGATGTTCTCCATAATGGGAAGTGCCTCAGGGGCATGCATATTGCAGTTTACACATCTGGCATTGGTCAGCATTACCCTTATGTTTCTTACCACTTATGTTTTCTAGGGTGGTGGGTAGTCTTTTTGGTCTTGCCTACATACGGCTCTATGGAGGTGGCAAAGGCCTTATCCAGTATCCAGACGCACAGGGGTAACAGGTGCAAGCCATCCCTGGAACAGCAGCATGGCTTGTCATGCTTGACATCTCAAGCAGACAGACAGTAGACCTTCTTGGACTGACAGCTGTAACTGTGCCAGCTGTTAAACATGATCATTCTGTGTTTGTACTGTGGCATCATTCTTGGTGAGGGTTGGATGCTGCACACGGCCAGTGTCATACCAGCCTGGGGTACATACTCAGAGAGATCATCCATGTCTCTTTTCGTGTAGACCAGGGAGGTACATCTCAGGTCATTCACACCGGCATGGACATTGAGTGCATCATATTTCTGCTTGCTTTGGGGTGACCTGCGTACTTGTGTTATGTGGCATTTTGTGGCAGCCTACAGGCAGCTTACTCTACCCTTTCCCTTGTTCAGTCTGGTGAGTGGGACAGCAGTGTGTCTGCCTATACAGACACCTATTACAACTGTATCAGGCATGTTGTTTCTCCTTCTGGCCTGTGATTGTTTGGCACACCAGCTTTGTGTACTATTCGTTGCATGTGCTATGTTTGGAGGTTGTGGTTGCTTGTGATCTGCTTTGGAGGCTTCTGTTGGTGTGGTGTGTTTGTAACTAGGGCCTCCGGGAATGTTTTTCTGTGTTTATGTGTTTAGTTTACAGTTGTGGTAGGTCTATGTGGGACTGGGTTTGTGGTGTATGTGGTTACCTTCTCCTCCTGACTAGTTTTGACAGTACTGAGTTGGGGGAGCTCAACCTCTGGTTTGGATACATGGTTGCATCTATCACATATATTTCTATTTATTGGGGGGAGTTGTTGTTGTCTGTGTACTTGGGACAGGTGTCACATCGCCTCTGGATTCACAGATTCTACTTTTTGTGGCTGGACTTAGTGGATTGTATGTGTGGACATATTGCCATACTACTGGTCAGTGATTACTTTCCTTTTTATGTTTGCTCTATCATGTGGTAGCTTCCTCATTCTCTTGCATGGTTTGGTAATGGCTGGTGTCCAGCATGCCAGATGCCTGCATGTATGGCATTGTGTGTTGTTGTTATTTGTGATTGCATACTCCAAGCATTCCTGGCTGTGTTCAAGGAATGCCTGTATAACATGTTCTGCGGTGTGTCCCATATTCTGCACTTGCACAGGGCATTTCATGGATTCCACATCGGTTTGGAGGGCTGCAACCTATGCTTTACACATGTTTTTCACTGTGGTATTCTGGCCAGGGACTGGGGTCGGGATGTGTATATCCAGTGTGATTACTCTATGGTCTGGTCTTACCAGTGAAGGATACACTTCTCATCTTGCCATCCAGTACACATGTTGCTGATTATCACATCCAGTATGCTTACCCCTCTTGTAGGAGTAGTACATTGTTCCTGGGCATTTTTGTTTATGGATTCTGGGAACTTTTCTCCAACTGTGTTGGTGCTAGTATAATGCTCCCGGTGTATGTCTGGGTATTTTCACTCAAGCAATATAATGTTGTTTTGGGGACTTGATATATTCATGTATTCCAACATAGGCCAGGTGCAGTTCTTGGTATTAGGACAGTAGTCTGCAGCAGGCTATATACTGGGAGGCGGTTTTAGCCATTGCTATTTGACCATGGCTAATCCATGCTGCTTCTTGTTGTGGTACCAACATGGGGGTGTGGTTATCCTTGACATTTATTGCTAGTCACCCTCCTTTTGTAGCTTGTTCCATGTTTTTGCTGTACAGCACAGTATGAGGTGTGACCTGGTAGTGTTAGGGTGCTGATGTGAGCCTTGACCCAGTTCTCTATTACAGGACTGATATCTACATTCTCCATACTGTGTGCGTTTACACTGCACACATCTTGCTGTTTAGACTTCTGCATTGGGTAGCATTACATCTAGGTTCCTATCCCTTGTGGTACCTATGAAGGTGGGTTTGTGTTTTGAGACTTACCTATTCAGGGCATGCTGTGGGTACTGACAGCCTTTGCCAGTATCCATGGGGTATGGAATGATAGGTGCACGCCAACCCTAGCAGGTGGTACATCATGTCATGCTCAGCATGTCTTCCCAGCCTGAAACACATTAGCTCCCCTTTGACTAACTGCATTACTTCAGCCAGTTATTGCACTTGATCATCCCATCGTCATTTTGTGGCTTCATGCTTGGTGAGGGTGGATGTTAGTCAGGGTGCTCAGGTGTGCATATAGTACATGGTGTTACATTACTTAACACATGGCATTCATGCCTCAGGTGGTGCTGCAGGGCTGCCTCTGTCGGATGCGCATATTACACTTCCCTGTGCATGTTTGTGAGCAGGTCATGTCATTTTAGGCATCCATGTTATTATTTGAGTGAGTCAGAGGTATCATTCCCAGGGTTCCTACTGAGCCAGTGTATGTGCTATCGTTGCCTCTTTGCCAAGGCCAGGGCATACTGGGCGCGCCTCCTTCTGCCTACTGGGGCAGGCTCAGGTTGTTCCTCCTCCGAGTCACGCTCTGCCTGTGATGGCCTTGGCAATGGTGGGGGGCAGTTAGGCCCAGCCCTATGCTGGTCCTGCTGCAGCTGTTTTCACAAGATCATATTATGTAGCATAGCACATACCATGAGAATTTGGGTACATGTAGTTGGTGTGTACTGCAAGGCTTCACCAGATGTGTCCAGACACCTGAACCGTGTCTTGAGCAGCCAAAACACACGCTCTATTACATTACGTGTTTGTGAATGTGCCTCATTATGGCGTTCCTGTTCAGGTGTGTGTGCGTTCTGATGGGTGTCATCAGCCAATCCAGTGCATAACCTGCATCCCCACTAGGTGTCCATGTGGGATGTCCCCATTGGCAAATGTCTGGTACAGCTGCGTCAAATGCCAGATGTGGGAATCATGGTAACTCCCAGGGCAGCCAGCACACACATTCATTATTATGCCCTGGGCATCACACATGACCTGGCAGTTGATGGAGGGGAAGCCCTTGCGGTTAATGTAGGCCCTACCCTGCTCACCGGCTGGTGCTTTGATGCGTATGTGCGTGCAGTCTATTGCACCCACTACCTCAGGGTATTCCGCTATTTGCTGGAAGAGATGCATATTGCTGGCCAATACCTCACGGGCATTGGGGAAATATACATGATCACCAACATGTGCTGATATGGCATCCAGGAACTGGTGCAGTACCCTGGAGGCTGATGCCTGTGATATCCCCATCATATCGCCAGTTGATCTCTGGAAGGTACCTGTTGCTAGTATTCTTAGGCCAACACATACCTTGGTTTCCACTGGGATGGGTTCCCCTCTGTTGGTTCTGTGTGTGAGGCATGGCCTGCACAGCTCAACAATTTGCTGCAGGAGCTCTCTGTCCACTCTATAGTGCTCTACTATCTCCAGCTCATGTAACCCGTGGTAGGTGACCCTGGGCCTGTACACTCTTCTCCGTCTCCTCACTGTAGGTTGCCTGGCACCATCTGCATTGTCATCACCCTCAGCAAGTTACCTATGTCTCATTATGACAGCTATGGCAGCCCCTAACATTTTTGCTCTGAGTGAAGCTTTTTCAGTTTTCACTTCTATTAGCTTACTCCTGTCTTGCAGTGTCTCTTAAAAGAAACATCCTGCACTACTGTTTGCAGAGTTTTAAGTGCTGGGCTGGGCTACTATTCTGCCTGTGTAATTGCCTGCTTCTAATTGTTTTCACCTGCTTGCTTCAGCAGTAATCCCTGCTAGCTTCCTAGTAATTCTGTTGCTTCCTTTTTCCTTTCTGTTTCCTCAGGGGGGAGCAACGTGCATACTAGCAGAAACATGCTCACAGTGGCTTACACGCGCGCACACGTGTTTACATGGTTCAGAATCTACTTATTCAGGTTAAAACGAGTGCACACCCGCGCAAACACTGTTACACATCTGCCAACAGCCTCCAACATGCTCAGCCTGCCCTACACACGTGCACACCAGCGCAAACAGTGTTAAACATCTACCAACACGCTCCCACATGCTCAATCTGCCTTACACGAGCGCACACTGCCCTACTCGCGCGTCATGGCACGCACACATGTGCATGCACGGCCAGTAAGAAACTTTGGTGTAAGTAACAGTGTACACCTTCCATTTCTTGACTTTCCCATGCTTATCTTGTGGCACTCCTCTTTCCCTGATCTGTGTCTGTCATCTGTCATGTTACACTGACCTCCAATGAACTGCATTTCTTTCTACCATTCCCCCCCCTGTGATGTCACCTATCTCCTACTCTATTCCTCCCCCTTATGTATCTCTTACACTACTCAGACTGTGCTCATTTGCTATGTGACTGTGAGATTCAGTATCCTAACCCTCATTTACATGAGATTGCCTACTAATGCTTAGTTACATTTCTTACACTCAGCTTCCCCCCTTAGCAACCACTACACGGTGGCCATGTTGTTTTTTGGTCTGCTGGTCCCTGCATTGTCATTCCATGTATTGCATGAAACCCACATTTGTGGGTTTATAACCTTCATTTTTATGTTTTATACAGTGCAGCCCATTTGTGCGGGGCTGCGCTGGGTTTAAACATCGGTGATCGTCGAAAAAAAAAATTATATTTTTATTATTTTTGCATCGGGTTACCTTGCCAATGGCCACAAATTTGGCCATTGGCATGCTGCCTGAGACATATGCACCCTTTATTTGGAGCTGTCATGGCTCCGTTGTGAAATTTGCAGAAACGTACTCAGTTGTCAACTGAGTACATTTCTGCAGCTAAAACGTCTCTTACACGGGCTGGTTTCTGCTTCGTGGATCACTAATATACCTCATTTGCATACCTTTTGGCTGCAAGTGAGGTATTTAGCATATCCACACCCAGTCCGTGTAAGAGACGTTTTAGCTGGTCTCTTACACGGAGTTTAGGTCTGTTCCTGGATCGCGAGGCTTGCATGGAGTGTTACACGTCTCTTACACTCCGTGCAAGCCTTCGTGAATCCTGCCCATTATGTTTATGAAAACCCTGTGCCATAAGTATATCTGCATTCTTAAGGTTATAATAATAATTTGCTTTATTGTACACATACTATTTTCAGAAACAATTTTCTTGCACATTTTACATCCATAGAGGCATGCAGCCTCACATGATCTTCCCAAAAATACATTATCTGTGACTTATCTTGTCTGACAATTTAATATACACTACTATTCTTCAGGGTTATTTCAAATGTGCCTCTAGGCTGAGATTTGGAAGAAGAAGCAGGAACCATGAATGTCAGTTTAAGGGTTTACAATGTGCAGAGAAAGAAAACCTAATTTTGTTCAATTTAGACATTTTCTTCTTAAAGTGATGCTCTTTTTGCAAATAAGCATGTGAAAAATTATATTTCCCTGTCCATTACATTTTTTGAGTGAAATTAAATGGCAGTGAAAATGTAACACAACAAAAACCCTCAATCTACAGAAAAAGGCATCACCTTTCCAATGGAAAAGGTAGAAAAGAGGCAAGGGGCAGGTGAAAAGGAAGAAATCAAAACTGAACGTGGCAGGACTGAAGAACATTACTGTAAGAAAAAAGAAGAGAAAGACAGATGTTGACTACATGGCTCAAGCTGTGGATTTACAATGCCAGCTGGATGAGAATTTAATATGCAATGAAAACAGTGGAATTAATAAGACTAATGGTGATGAAGATCTACCCTTTGTAACAATTGATAGAGCAGAAATGATTGTATTAGAAGCTGAAGATTCTTCAGAGATGGCCAGCAAAGATATTCTTGTAATTGGAGATTCGGTTATTAGAGGAACTGATACTTATATTTGCAGAGATGATAATGAACATCAAGTAGTGTTATGCTTGCCAGGAGCAAAAATTGAAGATGTGAGACAAGCCTTGGATTGCCTTAATGTAAGGAAGTATGGATCTGTTTTTATTCATGTTGGTACAGATGATGTCACCAACTAAGATTCTCTGTTAGTCGGGAACTGACAGCCCTCCTAGATAGTATAGCTTGTACTTGTGTTAAGACATATTTTTCACAAATCACCTATAGAAAGGATAGTCAGGTCACCGTGAATGAAAAGATTTTTTGGACGAACACCTACATGGAAAAAAGTCCTGTTTTAAAAAATGGCAATGTGTAGAGCATCCAAGCCTTTTTTTGGGCACACGTGTTCAGACGGGATGGTGTGCATTTGTCTAGATCAGGGAAGAGAATTTTTGCAGCAGATATTTTGCAATATTTGACAAACACTAGTCAGGATTTTTGCCAGGTCAAAAATGTAACAGTTCACAGATATCAACATTTGATGCATCTCTGATGGTTGTTAATGTTGGGAGCATTAATAATAAAGTTTTTTTATTAGAAAATTTGCTACGTTCCCACAAGATTGATGTTGTTATAGTTTGTGAAACATGGTTAAAGAACAATGACTGGAAACCAGTTCTGTCAGGGTATAAATGTTTTTACTGTAACAGGCAGTCTAACAAAAAATCAGGTGGAGGTGTTATGATAGGGATTAAAGATAGCTATGAGACTTGTGATTATTACATGTTCAATGATAACACCAATACTATAGACTGTGTAACTGTGACAATAAAAACAACCCTGGAACATATAACAATTGTTGGACTGTACAGACCACCAAAGTTAAGTGCACATGAAACACAGGAGGGAAGAATAATATTAGCTGGGGATTTAAATATTCCAGAAACAAGACTGGAATAATATTGATTCAACAACGTTAGTAAAGAAATTATTCACAAAGTATATTCAGGAACAACAAATGCTTCAGATTGTAAAAAAAACTACCAGGGGGTGGAATATATTAGATATTGTTTGCGTTCCCAAAGAAATTACTGTAACTTCAAGTCAAGTTTTACCACCATTGATATGTAGTGATCATGGGGGTCATAAAGGTTAATTTGTTGCTAGATAATTCTGCCAAACTGAAATCTAAGCCAATGCACAGAAGGTTAATTACAGATTATAGGGAAGATGCCAAGACATGAAATCTAAAAAGCCAATGAAATCAGATTGTCAGCTACACAAATTACATGGCTTGTATGATGATGCTTCTGTTTACTACAATTGATTCCTTCCATCCTTCATACCATGACTATTATGGGATGTAGGAACCAAGTATTTACTTACACACACATACACATACACACACAGATGTGACCATTAATTACAACCCATTGTATGATTGTGTTATGAGTGAGATATTTGCTTATGATCAAATGAATGAACAAATACCCAACTAATGACCTAGAAGTGTTCTTCAGCTTGCTGCTATAAGAACCATATAGTACGACCCATTGCACTCCCCATGCCTTCTGAACCTCTTAGCTCAGGAATCAGAGGCAAACGCCCCAAATCAGGAACATTTTAAGTAGCCATACTTTATCCCTGAACTCTCCAGACGTTCCATCAATCCTATTTAATAACTAGCCTTACTTTTACCCCAAGTATCTTCTTCTTCTTTCGGCTTTTTTCCCGGTTAGGGGTCGCCACAGCGGATCACCTTGTCCGCACATTGAATGGCAGTGGAGTTTTACAATGTCGAGTTGCCAGCCCGGCGCCCAACCTTCCACAGAAGGCACACTCACACGCACACCTAGGGCCAATTTAGAGTGTTCAATCCACCTGCAGCATGTCTTTGGGATGTGGGAGGAAACCGGACCACCCGGAGGAAACCCACGCGACCACAGGGAGGACATGCAGACTCCGCACAGAAGGCACCCCAGCCGAGGATCGAACCGGAGAACCTCTTGCTGTGAGGCAGCAATGCTAACCACTGCACCACCGTGGCCGCCCACTTTTACCCCAAGTATAGACTGATTAATTCCATTTCAACTCTAATCAAAATAAAATTAAGTGGAAAAACACTCTCCAAAAAAACAAGAAACAATAATACCCCAATATACTAAAATCCTTCTAGGAGGAGATATTCATCCTATCCCTGATCCCAACTGTTTCAACCAACATCAAGACAATTCTCTTGCACACACTATTCTAACCTTACAATGGTTAAACCCTCCCACCTCGATAATCAAACTTTTGCTGCCATAAATATTAAAAGCATAAGAAATAAAAGTAATGACTATATGCCTGGATTACCCAACACAAGCCTAATATTCTCAGTATAACTGAAACTTGGCTTTAACTCTGCAAAGAACTCTGAAATTTAACCCATGGCTATAATATCATCAGTACTGACTGTATAAATATGAACGTGGTGGTATTTCTTTAATATTCTCCAGCAACTACCACAATTCCTTCTACAACAAACCAATACCAAAATTCAGTTCAGCAGAGCTTTTTATTAATTTCATGAAGACAAACAAATATGTATTTCTGTCCTTTACATTCCTGTTGGCGACAATACAGCTTTGCTAGACAATTTCCTACACTGGATATCCATAACATTTCCATAAGTAAAAATACTAATAGGTGATGTCAGTATCAGTTGGTTGAACATAACCTCTAATTCCCCTCATCTAACATGAACTCATACAGTTTCACACAAGTAAATTACAGCCTCACACATTTTAGCAAGACATCAAATTCCTTATTAAACATTCGCGGTGGTGGTGCTGCGGTAGCATTGTTGCCTCATAGTAAGATGCTGTTCGGTTCGATTCTCAGCTAGAGCGTCTTCTGTGTGGAGACATGCGTGAATGGGCGTACCTTCATTGAAGGTTGCGCATCAGGGCTGGCAACTCGGTAGGTAAAAATCTACTGCCAATCATTAGCGGACCGGAGTTCTGCTGTGGCGACCCCTAACTGGGAAAAGCTGAAAGACACAACAACAACATCAAATTCCTTATTAAACTGGATCCTAGTATCAGACCTTAGCAAATTCACCATTACAAGTGAAATTCAAGACTCTTTCAGTGACCATCTCTTAATCTATACATCTATACAGCCAGATATCAGACACACATGCACACACGCGCGCGTGCACACACACACACACACACCACTTAAGCAGCATGTTTATAAATCAACATGCAACCTGTCCAAGTTTAACCCAGAAATGTTCATTACTACCATATCATCTATTAACATCTTAAAATTCCTCCCTTTAGATGAAGCTATAAATTACTCCAATACAACTTTCCTAAATATCCTTGTACCCTTTAAAAAGAAGACCCTAAAACAAATGATGCAATTGGCTGTCCAAAAAGACTAGAATGATAATGCAGGATAGAGAAAAAGTACAGAAAGAATGGCAAACACATAACATGCCACATTATCTTAAACTTCACAATGCTCTGTAACTGTACTAAAAAGCAAATAGATGAAGACATAAAACTATACTATAACAACACTCAGAGCAATCATAAACACAAACCTAAAAACGTCTGGTCAGCCATTAAATAAATCTTACATCCTGGCCAAAAATTCAACCATAACCCCTCACTCAATAACTCACGACTCAGGACTGCAGTAGAATCCAGTTCTTATTTTAGAGATAATATAGTGTCCCTAACTAAGGATTCCCCAGCATCTAATCCCTGCCCAGTGACCACATACCACCACATCCACTTTCATCTTCAAGCCTGTGCCCACATCCTATATAAAATTACTGTTAAACAAACTCAAGACGTGCTCTACTTCAGCTGATGACCTTCCAAGTAATTACCTTAAAATAGCAGCCAATAGCATTGCCTGTCCTGTCTCAACCCTTATAAACAGGTCAGTCCAGGAATCCCACATTCTTTCTCTCTCTCTCTCTCTCTCTCTCTCTCTCTCAAAAAAAGTCACCCATTACGTCTCTGCACAAAGGGGGAAATTCAACAGTCATCACTAACTTCAGATATATAACAACCTTATCACTCTTCTCCAAAATACTTGAAAATATTTTCAAAATCAATTGATAAACTGTCCCCTGCTGGAAGAACTCCTATCCCCCACACAAAATGGCTCCAATTCCTCCAATAGTACTAACACTGCACTTCTAACCTTTATCAGTTCTGTCAGCAAAGCTAGGGATAATGGCAAACTGGTCTCATCCTTATTTCTAGACATGTCTAAAGACTCTGACAGATTGTCACAGCAACTTTCTGCTTCATATGCCCTCACTAGGTGTATCTCAAGCCATCCTTCTATGGTTCAGAAGCTACTTGTCTAATATGTATCAGTCAGTAAAATGACACTGCACTCTCTCTCCATACCTCTCAGTCACCACCAGTGTATCACATGGCTCTATCGTTGGTCCCCTTCACTTTAACATTTTCACCATCACCCTTCACACATCCACACAACAATCCTCCTTAATACAATACGCAGATAATTCCGCACTCATATGCACATCAGACAACCTAGTACACCTCCAAAAAAATTACTCAGGAAGCTTCAACAGCCACTGAAACATGGCTTTGTAACTCACAACTCATGCTCAACTGCTCCAAAAAAAAAATACTTATTTTTCTTCACAAATCCCTCTTTCTTGAAGAAAAAAAAAACAAAATTTAAAATATTGACGCTTAATAATATAACCATTGAAGTTACTTTTCATGGGGTGGCCATGGTGGTGCAGTGGTTAGTGTTGTTGCCTCACAGCAAGAGTTTCTCCAGTTCAGTATTGCATTGATTGTCTTAGCTAGGTCAAGGTAGGCAGTATACACTTTTTTACCCTCAAAAATTCCTCAGAGACCTTCTCAAAGGAGTCCACTAGGTTCAGTAGGCATGACCTGCCTTTGATGAAACCAAACTGGGTTTGGTCCAGTGTCTGAAGGTTTCCTGTGTTATTGTAAATCATTTCCATAATAGTTGTCATAGTTTTGTATACGAGACTAGTCAGACTAATGGGTCTGTAGTTCTCGAGATCTATTGATGGTTTGACCTTGTACAGAGAGATGACAGTTGCAGTCTTCCATTCACGTAGCATGAAGTGTGGAGGGCATGGTTAAAAAGTAACACCAGTGGCCTTCATAGGTCATGTTTCAGGCTATTTAGGAGGCATCCTGGGACATTACTGGGCCCATTGAAGCTGTTTTCTTGGCCATAGAGAGCACATCTAAGACCTGCTCCATACTGATAGAAGGATTATGTTAGATGGTATTTCCTGGGGGAAGTAGCTGGGGGTAAGAGGGTAGTTACCTTGGAGGTGAATTTGTCAGTCAGAAGATCTGATCTCCCAGTTCCATGAACGTGGTTCCATTTACTAACAGTTTAGCACACTATTGAGTGGTGTCTTTGAGGTTTCTTTCATACATAGCAAAATAAAAGTTTTATGGTTGTCTTTAACCTGGGATGCTATCAAAATTTGTTTTGTTGGACTTCATTAGTCCTCCTAGTTGTCTATTCAGTTTAATGAGAGAGTTTTTACCTTTTTTAGTGTTACACTTCCTATTTTTGGTTATGACTTTTTTTCTTGTTACCTGTTGAATTTTGCATTCCACCAGGATGGTTTGTTTTTGAGTTTAGTTTTGGGATTGCTTCTGGTAGGCACAGCAGCCTCTATGCAGTCATTGACATGGTTGTAAAGCGCTTCCATAAATATTTCCACACAGGCCACTATGTTATCTGGGTATGGAGGAGATTTAAGTTTTGACAGGTTTAGTTTGCCTTGGAGTAGTTTCTGTTACAAGGTTTGCTTGGGTTACAGAACTGATCATTATTTCAAAGGAGACTGCTTTGTGGTGAGATCTTACCTGAGGGGACAACACTTGGGGAGGGGTTAGCTTTCTCCCATATTTGTGAGTACCAGATCCAATATGCTTGCACCTTTAGTAGGTACATGCACTAACTGGTCCAGGATGTTTGTGTTTGCAAAGTCTAGTAATTTTTTCACCTGCAAATTTCAGGTCATGTAGGATTCCCAGTTTAGAGAGTGATAATTAAAGTCCCCCATGAGTAAGGTATTTGGTTGAATGGTGGGGTCTATATCATACCATCGAAAGGAACAAATCTTGAACAGCTGAAATATCGAAATTGCTGTTCATCGATTTGTTTTTTGTAAGATTGCGGTACAGTGAAGATCGGGAATTTTGCCCTTTCTTCACTGTAGTGCAATCTCGGAGTTGGTATATATAATTAGTATGTTGTGTGGGGGGCACAGCCCCCCACAAAAGCAATTTCAGTGAATGGCAATTTCGATTTTTAAGCCGTTCAAGATTTGTTCCTTTCAATGTTGTGATATAGACCCGAATGGTGAGTGTCTCCAAAAGGTTAAAATATGAGCTTTTGGCTTCATGGGACAAAGAGGGTGACCTATAGCTGTCTAGGATATGGTATGAGACTTTGTATATGGTAATCTGGATGTGGAGGAACTCCAGTGTGTCATCCTGTTTAACTAACCTAGACATATTCTTATTAATATAAATCAAGATAGCTCAACATGTAGTCCTTGTCTGTGCAGTTGCTGGTCTAAATGTGTGGACGGTACTGAGACTTTGCACTGCCAGGATGGTCTCTGTGGCTTTAAACCATGTCTCAGTAGCTACACAGATGTCTGCATTCTCCAAGGTGAGGGAAGCTTGGATGGAGGGGAGCTTCTTGTTTAGACTCCTGGCACTGGGCTATACCTTAAGATTTTCTTGGAAAGATTTTGCTATGTTAGAAGGTTTGACAATTTGGTATTGCCACAAAATAGGCTTTATTGGGGGAGGACAGTGTATTAGCTAATATTTGAAAGCCTAGGGAAGACAGGTGCAGACCATCCTTGTCAAGGTAATGTGGTTTGTTAACCATGTCCTTCTATGTTGACAAATATTGTATCCCCCTAGAATGATACCAAAAGCAAAACCAATTACTAAAGTCAATCATTTTCTGCTTGTATTGTGGCATCATCCTTAGTGAAGGTAAAATGCTGCTCAATGCTAGGTATATACCAGTCTGTGATACATAGCTCTAGAGCTGCATAATATCTCTCTTCATATAGTTTAGGGAATTATGCCTCGCAACATTTACACATACTTCGACTATCACTGAATCATATTGGTACCTGTGGTGTAATGACTTCAGTGCATACTTAACTTGGTGGATCCTGGCCATGATAGGAAAATGACCATTATTTTCTCTTTGTTCATCTGGGTGAGTGGGGCATCAGTATGTCGTACAATGGAGTGCCCTATGACTAGAGGCCTGGGTAGTATATTGGCTTGCCATATGGGTTTGGTAGTTGAGGCTCCTCAGAGTGTGTCTGTATGTGCAGTGTTAGTTGTTTCTGCTGAGTGCTTTTGGGTTTGCAGAGGATAATTCTGGGAGGTCTTGGGGGTTTGGGAAGATTGCATACGTTCGGAGTGCATGCCATATGTGGTGACTGCAACGTGTGAGTGTTTCTGATAACCAGGTTGTTATTGCAGATGTTTGTATGCAAGAGTTTTGCATCCAGAGATGTGTATACATCTCTCACATATTGCATTTGTTTCTTTGAGGACTAAATGCTTGTTAGTGAACATTAGACAGTTGTGACATTGTCTCAATCTACCCATATCCATGAAATTGGCTGCAGAGAAATTGGGAAAGTGCATATCCATGATATCAGATCCTTTACTGGGTGATCTAGAAGGGTGGGGTGAACAATGGGTCAATAATGGGCTGACTAAAGGTGCTTTTGGGGGCTACAAACTGGACCAAGCTGTATAATACTAAATTTGAGGGACAGTGCTCCTCAACACACAGATCGGATGCTCTGTGCTACTCAACATGCAAAGTAGTTCCTCTACACTAACTAAGTTACTAGTACAGTTTGAGAGGTGGTTTTATAGGGAAAATTTGGTATCCAGGTGTCTCTGTCTATACAGAGCACTACTAACCACTGCTGCTCGATGGGCAGCAGCTTGCAAAAGCTATAAATTTATACAGGTACTTAAAACACACAAAACTGGTTTCTAAGTCCACTGGCCAATAAAACAATTACACTTACAACTTTCTTATGTGCTCTCCAACTCATAAAGACCAGACCAACACATACTGCCCCTAGATGGACTATCTCAGTACTCTTAAAGTAAAAAAAAAAAAAAAGATTGCTTGAGAGTATAATACTACCACAAAATAACTTAAACAAACTACCTGAATAAGGCATTTTCAAATATTAGGGACCACTAAAATGATTTAAAGTGCAAAATCAACAAATAAATCAAAAGACAAGCAGTAGCACTCTAAAACATTTAAATAAAGTGTAAAATAATAACATAACTATTTTATCTGCCAGGGGTGGGGTATGATTAACTCAGAACCCTCTCAGAGAGTAGCAAGGGTGCCAAGCAAATGGGCACTGTGGGGAAATGAGCAGGAAACTATTTGTATTAGGTTTGCTCAAAAGCAATATTGGTTTACTGATTGTGCACTCAGTATGAATATGTGAAAAACAGTGGGTTGGAAAAGTACTTAAACAGCATACATGACAATAGCAATGAAAGAGGGAAGGGAGGAACTTTAGAAGTCAGACCATAAAAGGTAGAGGCCAAATACACAGATTTTTAAAACCACAACAGGAAAAGGGTAAGTTTGGGAAAAAAATTTAAGCTGCAAGAAGAAGGTTAGCTGGAAAAAGAGCTAATGAAATAAAGCCAATATTGTAGCTCTAGTCCTATGACTCTTATCTACTAGTCAATAACCCAGGGTAGATTAGAATTTCAGAAATATTAGCTTAATGTTTCAGTGGGGGGTGGGGCAGATACAAAGAATATGGGAATCAGCTTTAAGCAGGTAAATCATAAGCAGAATATAGGACTCTAGCAGTAAAACTGGAATATAAACAGTTGTAAAAGCACTTAAGCACCAATCCTGGAGCAAAATATACAATACTCTCAACTACTGCAAATCTACCACAGTCTAAGGCACCAGACTTTGCAGAAAGTTTTCAGTAACAATATTTATGGAAAAATGCAATAATTAATGTCTAAATGAGGCTCAGTCTGAAAAAATATAAAACTGCACAGCACATCATATGCACCATTTCCACATGCTGCAGTACTTTCTTCAGGACTCCATGAAAGGCTACATATATTGACAGTGTTACCTGTCTATATAACACAGTAGTCTGTCTGAAAAATTGCAGCAGTCATGCACAGAGATGACAATAATAATACCATAACAAATGGCAATGGGGTAGTTGTGCAATGTGGCACTGGCCAAGGCACTCTGGAAGGACATGATACCTACCTTCAAGCTGTATATACATTCACGTGATATAGTAAAACAAAAACGTACAGCAGTGTGTAGAATCCCAGGACACAAACTTTAATGAAGTTTTCAATAAAATTTGTGTCCTGGGATTCTACACACTGCTGTGTCTTTTTTTTTTTTTTTTTTTTTTTTTTTTACTAGTTTTGGTTGCTGATTTTTGTGGTTCATGTGATATAGGCCATAAAATTGATTGATTACCACTGAGCACTGAGCAGTGATAGGTGAACAGTCAGGCAATATGACACCAGCAGTAGCACCATGCCAATACATACTAGCCATCACCAGCATGCAGATGACTGCTATGCAATGTGGCACTTATCTGGCACTATGGCATCTACACAAATCTAATCAGATGTGTAGTGTACCTACAGCTTTTTTAACCCCGTGTCTCTCTCAGTATATAATATATACATATAGGCAATACTATGTTGACAGGTGGGCACCAATGCAAATCATAAGGGAACTGTGGGTGTTAGACTGTGCGTATAGTTTACTGACATGCTGCAAATGTCCATGGAAACATTAGCAGCATATTTTAAACAGCTTTTTTTTACCCTTAAAAATAATTATCTTTACAGCGTGTACATTTTGTAATATTTGAAAAAATGCAACTGAGGAGCTCAGTGTTATATTTCAAAGTAAATAGCATAAAATTTATATATTTTTTATTTTATTTTTTTAACTATAAGCTCACTGAGCACAGCTGAACTTTTTTTGTCAAATTTTGAAAATACTATTATCTGACCGGACAAACTATACCCATAGTAGCAGCAACTTTTTACCAGTCTGAATACGTGATTTCATATGTTGAAGAGTAACTACCTTCCAGATGCCTGCTTTTTTTCAAGATGTGTACAGAAATCTGAAAACTAAGGTTATTGTGTAACTAGGGTTATATATAACCCTGGGTAACTCACAAGCTGCAGAAGTTACAGGACGAGTTTCAGTGATACTTTTCTTCATGTTTATCTACGTTTTCAGCTCATGCTGTATAGTTCTTAGTCACCTATCTCCACATTAGTATAAATGTGGTTATATATTTTTTCCAGTCCTGTGCATGCTACAGATGATTTGTTACGGTGTCTTTCCTTCTTGCACCCAGACTATCCATTGACCTACTAACATTCAGTAAGTTGAAACACAAGTGACTCCATGTCACTGAAACTTCCTCTTTATATACATACTGGAATGCAGTAAGGTGTAATCCAGTCAGTTATGGCAATATTACAGAATAGTAGATATTCGGAACAAAGACTGAATTAGGGTCTCTGTCGATCATGCTCTGCAGATGGCCGGAAGAGTGCAGAAAGGCAAATTGCCAGACAAAGGAAACACTTAATTTTCTAAATAAAATCGAGTATATATTTTCTCCAAAGTCGTAGTACCTTAGTGCAGAAATGTATAAGTTGAGCCAAAAAAAAACTACTGATACAGATATTTTACAGCAATGTTTTGATTACCAGCTTTTTTCAAGTTTTGTTCCAGACTCTACTTGTTTGTGTTTGCCTTTGTAAGGTTTGAAATTCAGTAATATTAAAGTACATGCATGAAATCTGGATGTTTGACTTGCATATTTGGCAGAGATATTGTTTGACGTTTTCTACTGTGTTGTTATCATCCCTTCACTGCCATCGGCATCATGACAGATTCTGATTGGATTCTGTGCTAAACCTGTGTTGAATGGATCCCTTTGCAGCTTGCTCATTTGAAGATTCAGTGTGAAAAGAAAGTTTTGTTGCTATATTAATGACACATTAAAACGTAATACATGCTCCTTATTCTGTTTTTTCTAATCTCTATTTTATAATATCCAGGAATGGAAGCCTACAACTAGGCATTCTGGGAAAAGACCATAAACATCATCGAAAGAAAACAGGCAGTATTACTGATGTGCTTCAGAAGAATCAAAGAAAGCTCTGTAATTTCATATACTTTCTCCGACATTGCCTCGCTGCTTCCTATGTTTCATCTAGATGTGAAAACAATGCATGCAGACATTTTCTAATGGAATATTGTATCAAGCAGAATATACCTTGTTCAGACTCCTTTCTCTGTGACATTGTTACTCTGCAATACCGAGCACTGTGCATTAACATGGACCCTTGATTCAAAAGCCAGCAATGCATCTGTAGGCATGCTGTTTGCTTCAGAGAAGCTTCTATGAACTGTTTTTTGAGGTCAATATTGAAAAACTGCTGCTGATGGATTGTCATTTTCTGGAAGTTAACTGTTTAACTTAAACATGAATATCTATTAAAAAATCACTGTAAATTTTAATCAGCTTAATTTGTTCTTTTTAATGCAAGTATAAACATGTAGGCTGGCAATTCATCATGACAGAAAAGAATACAACTGCCTTTCTTGAATTTGTAAAGGCCACTTTACTGTGATAATAAAATTCTTTATTAAAACGCTTTTATTTATCTGTTACTTTATCTTTTCATCATACATTAAGATAATTTGAACTAAACTTAGGTAATGAGACTGGTGAAGCACATTTTTTATTCATATGCACTGAAAGTTTCATGTCATTTGTTAGACATATTGCTTAGTTGGCCGTCAACGCTAGACAAGTTTCAAATGTTATCATTATGTGGGATTGTTTTATGCAATATCTGCTGTTTTAGATTCACATCACTTTGGAGATATCCTCTCTGGAAGCAATATGTGAAAACACATATTAAACAGTACCATGTGGAATAGCAATCACAAAACATTGCTTTGGTATCTGGTGCATGAAGACCTTGGATTTAGCTTCTGGATTCAGCAGATGGTAGGATAAGCCACGAGTAATAACTTTCTTAAGTATATGAAATTTAATGAATACATTTATACAGACTCAGAGAGATGAGAGTAATAGACATCCACATTGCTCTGAAAGAGGTTTGGCAGCATCTATCTTCTTAGTGCTGTCACAGTCAGCTTTCACTTACTGTCCGAGTACTAGAACATTCTCAGCTTCATTACCATTCTAGTACTTATCATTTTTAGGCATGTATGGTCATGTGATTACATTTGATATGGTTTATGTAGTCAGTGAGCACTGGTAAGGAAGAGGCTTTACCGGTTGGCCCATACCACATGTTATCTTGAGTGAGCTTTGTGATTTGTACAAAACATAGTGTAAATGAAGTTCTATTCGGCAATATTTGTGAGTGAGGTGCCTGAGACCATGCAATACGTAACACAATCATTATGCAGTGAGACATGTGGTACCAGGTAATAAGGAGTAGTTCCAATAGAAAAGCTCTACAGCACTAGTACTGACTGAAGTCTGTGTGGTACCACATGGTACACAGGAGTACCATTAGTATGTGAGATTTATGACATTGTATGGTACACGGCAGTACCGTTAGTAAGTTTGATGCCTGATATTCTATGGCTTATTGCAGTACCATTAGTCAAGTGAGACATGGAGTACTGTATGGTATATAGTGCCTTTAGTGAGTGAGAAATATTGTAGCATATGGTCCATAGCAGTATCATTGGTAAATGTGATATGTGGTACCTTGTGGGTCACATCAGTATCACTAGTGATCGAGATCTGGTAACTTACAATATAAAGCTGGCTCATTAGTGAATGAAATACGTGACACCCTACAGTACATAGTACTATCATTAGTGAATGTGATATGTGACACCATATGCTGTATTGCGCTGCAGTATCATTAGTGTGTGAGATATATGCTACCTCGTGATACAGCAGACAGTGCAATTAGTGAATGAAACCCATTTTTGCATACACTAGATAGTACCATTAACAAATGAGATGTGTGGTACCATATGATACATAGCAGTCACATTAGTGAGAGTGAGATACATGGTGGCATATGGTGTACAGTAATAGAATTAGTAACTGAGATATTTGGTACCATATATTATATAACAGCACCATTAATTAATGAGATATGTGATGTAATAAAGTACGTAGCACTACCATTACTGAGTCAGATGTGTGGTACCCCATGGTACATATCAACACCATTAGTAAGGAAGATATATGATGTCATATGACACATAGTTATATCATTACCAAGTGAGGTGTAAGGTGCTATACATTCCACAGCAGTAGAATAAGTGAGTGAGCTAAATGGTGCCATTCAATACAGAGCAGTATCATTAGTGAGTGGAATACGTCATACCATACGGTACACAGCAGGTCATTAATGGGTGAGACATGGCACCATACAGCACATGACAAAATGTCGAAAGTGGTATCAGATGAATCCATGGAAATGTAGCACTCCTTGCCTCACTACACTCTGCCTAACATACCTGAAAATCCACTAACAAAGTGGCTTGCCCTGTTGGAGGGAATGTGAGGAAACCTGGCCTCAGAAAAAAGGAGGGTGTAAAAGCCAGCAAAAAGTCTGCAAAAATGCTTTGTTCTTTGTTAGTTATTTTATCCCAGGCAAATGTTTAGAAGATATATATCTGCGAATGTAAATCCCATTACTAAACAACTACCCTGTATACTATCTTACTTGTTTCAAAAACAAATAGTGCTTCTGTATATTACTCTTTCATCACTATATGAACTATCTAAAAGTAGAGTTGTAGATTACAATGTATACAGATGTTGTTACTTTCCCTTTCAAAATACTCTCAATACATGTTACATTTAATTGAGTGAGTATAAAAGGGAGGGAGGATCTATGGTTGTTTGGACATCTTCGACTGTATGGCTTGTGAGGAGATAACTAATTTCTCCTTGATGCAATAGTAGAGTGTGCTGAGTGACTGGTGCTATGCATTATTTTACAGACTGCACTTATATGGGCTCTGGGGGTGTCATGAAATGATAGTGCATACTGTGTATGTCTTGGAATTTTGCCATGGTCAATTAATTGGCCACTGTTCTGGTCTTTTTGCTGGCCAAGATGGTTGTTACCTGTGAATACTGGGATGATTGTCCATTTCTGTTTTTGCAGAGCTGTCAGGTTGCTGATGGATGGTCTTTCCCATGGTTTGGCACACCGTTCTAAGGACAACACCTAAATGATAGTTATAATATGGTGAAATGTTGAGCATTATTGAAGCCTGTTGAATGCACCATTTTCATGCTAATAACATGTTTGGTGTGGCCATTAATTGTCCTTCCTCTTTAAATTGTTTAATGATGCATTTGGCAAGCTAAGCACTAGCAGATGGCTGCAGATGGTGCACTGCATCTGAGTGTATAGGCTGTGAGAGGTTAATAATTATATGACTAACTTAAAATAAAAGGTGTGGCAGGGTAATATGCTTTTCACATGCTGCAAAGGACTGAGAGGTACCCATAGACCAATATTCAGCCTGTGGTATAAAATGGTTTGCTGTCATTTGAGTGCCTTTATACATGTCAGGTAAGAATCTAATGTGCCAGAGACCTAACTAAACTATCAGGATACCACAATCAGAAGTGAACTGCATTATCTTCTTCTCCCTTGTGAATGATAAATGTGCCACAAACACACTGCTCTCTTCTCCCTTTTGAGTGCTAAGTGGACATCCTACAAAAGGGCCTCACTGAGATAGATGCCTGGTGTCAAAGCCATGGCCTCAAGCTCAATGCCAAAAAGTGCATTGTCATCCCCTTTGGTAAAAGCTCTGTACCCATGAACTACAACATAGGCGGTAGTATACTTAACACCGAAAGTGTGATAAGAGACCTTGGGACACAGGTGGACAGTAGTCTCTCCTTTCATAATCACATCACCACAGTAGTCAGGAAATCCTTGTACGTGACACACCTCATCACAAAAGGTTTTTCATCCAGAAAAAAAGAGGTCATTGTTCCCCTCTACTCATTACTCATTAGACCCATTATAGAGTACACCGCCCCTTTTGGTATGTACCTCACAAGACATCTACAACAACTGGAAATGCCACAGAAATAACTCACAAAGAGGATTACCGGCCTCAAACAGATGCCCTACACAGACCATCTCAAAAAACTCCAGCTTTACTCCGTCACATATCGCCTACTCAGAGGCGATCTCTGCCTAACATACAAAGCTATGTCAAACCCAGAGCTGTTGGACATGCTCCACTTAAAGAAATCCCAATCCCTCAGAGCTACATGCTCTAGGGACCTAAACCTTGTCACCACTATAAACAGAACATGCCGGAGGGATAGATTCCTGTCCCAGAGACTTCCCATACTCTGGAATAAACTACCTATCTATATCAAACAAAGCTCCTCATTAGCACTCTTCAAGAAAAATCTTGATAATTGGATGGGAAATAGGAAATTCACCCCGGGGATCACCTCTGTGGCTCTGCTCGACAGTGGCACAGGAAAATAATTGTCTTGGGTGGCAAAAGCCAGGGTACCTTTTTGGCTGGGCTTGTATAGGCCCCAGGGCAGATAGCCTAGTACCTACCTATGAACCTATAAGTGTGCTACTGACAGACTGCTATCCTCTCCCTTGTGATTGATAAATGTGCCACCAACACACTGCTGTCTTCTACCTTGTGAGTGATGTGTGCCACCAAGGCACTTCTTTCTTCTTACTTGTAAGTGATAAATGTGCCACCAACATACTGCTCTCCTCTCCCTTGTGAGTGCTAAGTGTCCAACCAGTGTGCTGCTCTCTTCTCTGTTGTGAGTGATAAATGTGCAAATACTCTGTTCTCTGTTGTGTGTTAAGTGTGCCACCAGCACGCTGTTCTTTTCTGTTGTGTGAGTGATAAATGTGCCACAAACATACTGCTCTCTTCTCACTTGAGTGACAAATGTGCCATCAATACACTGCTCTCTTCTCCCTTGTGAGTGATAAATGTGCCACTAACACACTGCTTTCTTCTCCCATGTAAGTGCTGTGCCCAACCAGTGTGCTACTCTATTCTCTGTTTTGTGATAAATGTGCAACCACTCTATTCTCTGTTATGTGTTGTGTGGCACCAGCACACTGCTCCTTTCTCTGCTGTGAGTGATAAATGTGCCACAAACACACTGCTCTCTTCTCACTTGTGAGTGATAAATGTGCCACCAACACACTGCTCTGAATATGCTGAAGTCTGACTGAATTAAGCTGTCACGACATATGCATAACACCTGTGGAAGAATTTGCTTCTATGCTGTTATGAATATTTCTGCAGTGCACTGGATGAGTGCACAGGAAAGAAGTAATTTAAATAGTGTGTATGCTCCAAGTATGGGGATACAGAGCTCTGCATTCTCTGCGGAGAGTGCTTGCTTTGCCTGTATTATGGAAGTGGGTTAAATATTTAGGTATTGCCCTAACGTGGGCAAGGATGGTAGGTATTTGGGAATCAGTATGAAGTTGTACAAGGGACTGTCTAAATGGGACAATGTTTATGACACATGCACTCACAAGAGTTGTTTTAGTATCTATAGAATATGGATTGCTTAGTCTGACCTGTGTAGTTGTTATTGGGACTGGAACTGTGTGACATTCCCAAACATAGACTGATCATAACAGCATATTAAACCTGTTGGGTTAGTCATCAGAAGAGTTAGGTGGATAGTGCAAATGTTGTAGTTCTGTATCCATTACAAGATGCCCACCATAACATAAAACAGTTTGCATATTCCTTTTCTTTATGCAGGTTTAAGGCAAGGCTAGACTACTTTCTTATCTCTTCATAATTTTTTCAAGGAGTAGATGAGCTTGAAAGTCTTCCTTTATCAATTTCAGATAATTCAATGGCAACTGTTATATTTTATAGCATGCAGTATTTTGATATAAGCAATTACATTTGGAATAATGTAAATGTTTACATTATGGGATGAGATGACTCCCTGCTTTATTCAGGAGGCAGAAAGAAATAGCAAAGGTCAATATTTTTATGGCATGAGAAACTTAGTAAAAAAATTCCACTTCTAATTTTTCTCAATATTCCACCTCCTTCATTTCCCATATTTAAATCCCACCTTCAAAACATTAATCTGCACTGAATCTAAAGTTACTATTTAAGCACTGTTCTACTGGATACAATGTATTTGCCTGAAGAAGCCCTAGGGTGAAAGTTTTTATTAGAGCGATTTTTAAAGTTTAAAGTATTAGATATGATTTTATCCTACAGTTGTGGTTCTGGAGTTTCTATACATTTTAACACTTCTGCTTTTGTACTAAAACCCAGATGTAGTGCTCAACATTCTTTATTTTGGTTTAACAACTTAAACTGTTATACAAAATGAAAATTAATAATGATATTAGTTATCAAGTCTGGTATCACCATTCTGTACAAATAGAAGGCTTTAAAAGTACATTTGAATTATCCAGCTTAGAAGTAAACAAAATAAATGGCCTTTTGGAAGAAGTTGGGGTACTACCCCCAGTGAACTACAGGTAAAATTCTCCCATGTCTATGTTATGCAACTGAATTGGGTCAATCCTCTTTAACCTTATGCAACCTGAATTATTCATTCCTCTTGCAGCAAAATCCACAATAATCTGTCCACCCCACAACCTCAGAATGTTCTCCCAAACAACTCATACCCTGCAGACCACAAAAATGTAACTTCACTGTACCAATCATTCTTTTCTCAGTTCTTACAGCAAAACTCTGTAAATCACTACCATTTTATGTAAAGTATCCACCCTCCTACTTTAATCTTGAGCACAATTCAAATCATTGCCAATACTTTGTAATCTACAATTCCTCCTCCTGTGTCAATATACTTAATGGATGATCATTAGAACTTTCAGATCCTACAAATGGACCCACATTTAAATCAAACATTTATATAGCTCAAACTAAAGTCCAGTACCTTATATTGGAAAAAAGAAATAGATATGGTCCCCAATGGTCCTCTCTCAAATGGATGATAGGGAATGGGGAGAGTGTAATCAGTATGAGATGTATGTCACATTTTATGCCTCAATGTTTGGATTAGCTGATGCTGCCTGGTATTTTGATAAATATTCAAGAAATTTATTTCAAGATGTTGGTCTGCATCATATTATGTTACAATATAATAAGATGTACCTAATCTGAGATGTCAGACCAAGGGAGGCTGATGTCGGGTTCTGTAGAAACATGTGTGTTGGATGTATTGCTTAATGAGGTATTCTAAAATAATAGTGTCTTCTCATGTTTACTACCTCTGCCTGCTTTGTCATTTTGAAGACTTAGAGATGGGTTGCCTCTCCTTCAAGTGCTGCTTGGTGTGTTAATACATACATAAATGAATAAATAAATAAAATGTTGGACTGAGGCTCTTTACAATAGAGAGGAAGTTGAGCCCATTGACTTGTGGCATGAAAAGGATTAGGTTTTCAGGACTTGTTGAGGGAACTTCTTACAGTGATTTGTAATAAAGAGTCTGTTTCTGCCGTCATGATTTGTCGTTTTATGCCAAGGTATCCTTAATAACTTATGTGGTTGTAAGAAACTGTAATCTAACAATGTTGTATTAAAAGCCATATTTTCTCTTTTATTCTATTTCCACTGTGATTTTGTGTCCTTCATTTTATCTCCCACTTTCTTGTATTTAATGCAATTATAAATCAAGCTGTCACAGGGGCCCCTTATTGCTGAAGTCTCCAGGTAACTCAGAGGTAGTGGTGTTAAGGTTTCTTTCATATGCCATGCAGATACATATTTTAATATAAATGTATCTATTCTTCTGTTGTTGATTTTTTACCATTTAGCAGTAAATAATGCTTTACTTCAGCAAAGAGGAGCTAAGTACCGATATCTTATGCCATCTTATGTTTGTGGAGGACATGGTTTTTTCTGTTCAGTTGTTTTATTTTTTCTACTGTGGCAGACGTTCATGGCAGAATGACACTTTTCTGTGCTTGATGAGATTTGTTGACTACATTGTATGTAGCAAATATGTATTGCATGGCGTGACATGATTATGCTCCAAAATTGGGAATAAGATAAAGTTAAATACTTTTCTAGTGTGAGATCCAATCATAACACTTCTTGAGGGGTGTAACAATTCTTATCCACAACTCTAACACTTCTTGAGGGGTGTAACAATTCTTATCCACAACCCTAGGCACTTTTACAGTTGGGTTGCACCAGAAACTATAAATGAACAGTGCTGGCTGGCAATGAGTTGTGGAAGAAAATAAAATACTTTAATTTCTACCTTCTGATATGTCTTTCGACTACTCTACATTTGCCTCATATTTTTGTTCTGTCCCTAGTATTTTTTTTATTTGCTATGTAAATCATGAAATATTACAGTTAAAGCTGCCGTAATGTTTCATACATCTTATTTCACAAAAATGACATATTGATGCAAAACATGTTGTTCTATTAATTTTCTTAAGTGACTTAGTGGAATATTTAAAAACTATCTTAATTTATTATATCCTGTCTGTCAAATAAGGTCTTTCTCATACTGCCCGCTAACTGCTTTATTGGACATCTGTCCTCAAAAAGTGACATGGATGTATTTATTTATGTATTTATTTATTTACTATTTGTTTGTTAGTTATTTAACCACAAGCTCCCTTTTCCACCAGAATCTGGGTCAAAATTCAAACACAAACACCAGACATACAGTGTCAGACTACTGAAGAGGCACTCAAAAATAAATCACTTATACAAAGCACACATCAGAAAAAGAAAAATACCTAAACTATATATGATAATTAAAGTATGTACAGAATGCAAACATTTTAGCAATCTCAGAAGTCAGGGTGTTAAACATGTTAACAAATTCTTAAAATACATGATTATCAGGCAAGTTTGATTCCCAGTCTATATTAACCTAACTGGAATGTGAAATGCATGTGTATATGTATTCCAAGTTAGGTGTGTGTTCAACTCTTTCTTGACCAGTGTAAGATTATCTATATGATTAGGAAGAGCATTCCAAGCGGCAGGAACAAGTTCTTGGAAAGATCTTCCACAAGTAGCTAGTGAGGACTGGAGTCTGTTGAGGTTGAGTAGCTGGATTTTGCAGTGAAAGTTTATTAACCAGAAGTGGTAGCACCTTCCAGTGAGTAGTTTAAATGTGGGAGCAAAGTGAAAGAAATTAGGTTCTGCAACAATAGGTTATCATTACCTTTATAAATGGTGGTGTAGTGGTATTCAGAGAAACTGCCAACATGAATAACTCCAAGAATTTAACTTTGGGAGCCTGAAGTATAGCAATATTTTCTCCTGAAAAAGGGAATAAAGGGAGGAGTATTCAAGCCTTTGGATAAGGGGTAGAGCATTTACAGCTGTAAAATGAATAGCTCCAGTTGTAAGAGGATAGGAAATACTGTATGCTGTTATCAGTTGCTAGGAGACTCAACTGAAAGTGACCAGGAAAGGAAAGAGTGTTATCAAGTAAATGTCCAAGATAACTTTGATGTGAAACAAAAGACAGGCTCCAGTCAGACTTGTGATAGATAATTTAGAAACAGTGGCTAGTCTTTTTGTTGTCTCAAAAAGTGTAACAGTGGATTTAGTAGTGTTAATTGACAATATATTATTATAAAACCAATTCCAAATTTAAATTAAGTCATTTTGTTTCTGGCAGTGCCTCCTCCAAGAAGAGTATGCCCACTGTGTTCAGGAATGACTCAGTACTGTTTTCACATTTTAGCAATGCCCCATTTATGGTCAGCTTTTCTAAACCGTATCATATCCCTGTCTCTTCAGTCATTGGTTGCAGCTATCCAAAAGTCATTTTTCTTGGCTTCGCCAGATTTTCTTCACACCCAGGACTTTATTCAGTAACTTCTGCAGTTGCTGCCTTCTTAGCTTCTGAGTACCTATTAGTCAGTTCACCACTATTATCCACCAATGTGCCCTGCTCCGTATCAAGAGCCAACCAAGTTTTGGTTGAGATGACATTTTGTACCATGTCAAAATAATCAGTTATGCAATTTACATACGAAAATTTGCACATACTAATCAAATGAGCATGCGTATGTAGTGTGCAGCTGAAGAAGTTAAGAAAAAAGAAACTGACCATGTTACAATACATTATTTGCAGAAAGAATAGCATTAAGTTGACTAAAATATTTTCAACCACATAGTCTGCCTGGTACCTGTTATAATTAGCATTATTTACTTCTGTTTCATTGGATCTACTTTTATTACATATTGTTGAGTTGAGCTCACAGGATCTTGAGCATCGCCTTCCCAATATGTGAAATAATTGCAGCTTTTATTATACTGTTATGACAAACATAAAGGATAACCCAGCTGTTAGGTCTACATTCTTGTGTGCTGTGCAAGAAGGAAATTGTCAGATGATTTAAAGCTATGCGGAGAAAGAAAGAATCCTCTCAGTTATTTATGATACCAGAGATCACATATGGGAAGAAAGAGAATATGAATTTCTACCAGGAGAAATTATGTTTCTTAACAACAGCATCTAATTTCTGCAACAGCTCCTGAGAACAACTACTTGTTTATGTTTAGATTGCATTCAGCTTTGCCTTGGCCATTTGTTCATCTTAAATGCTTGCCTCATTATGTATTTTCCATAATGGTCCAACTACCTGCCATAAGTATAGACTTACCTTACAGACACAAGGTACAGGGTTTGATTGTCACATGGGGTAATTGGCTAGGCTTAAAATGGCCCACAAGGGCAGTTAGCCTAGTACTAATATATGAATCTTTGAACTAATATGTTTTATAGTCTGTGTAAATATATGCTGGATGATGGTAGGGGACTTTTATTTATTCACAATATTCAGTTTCTCATTTTACTCTGTCAGTTATATTATTGTGTATTTGCTAATGTTTCCTGCATTTTCCTTACACTATTGTTGTATGATTTCCTTCCTGAGAACCTTTACTTCTTTGTTTAATGTTATCTGGAAATATGCACATTTTTCTAAGAATAGTTTGCAGAAGAAGGCCTTCATAAGTTGCCCTTCTTTGTTGTCAGCTTTTCTAGATCTGTTTTAAAAGTGCTTCTGATAATTAGAATAAATGATCTTGATGACAGAAATTTATATCTTTCTGTTTCAGTCAGTAATGCTGAAGTTACAAAGCAGCAGATGCACACTGATGTCTTTTCTTTGCTTTCATCACAATCTGAGATCACCCCACTTGAAAAGTCTGCTCCAAAAACAATGTGCGTTGAGGAAAGGCCAGCTAAGTCTCGCAGATATTTTTCAATTTCTTGTACAAGCTTTGACTCCATCTCCAGCAGTGATATAACATTGCATGTCTCAAAAAACAGTTTTCATTAATTGGGTCTAGTCTGTCTTGATCTTTCATGTTGCAATTTGCCATTTAATTCATATCATATCTGACTCTCACCGTTCACTTTTTTGGTTGTGAATCCACATGTGGGTCCAAACAGAATTCTTAGGTGAGTCCAGCAGGGTGATTTTGTCACATGGCCAAAAGATACAAACCAGGGAACACCACTCCAGGACTTTTTCCAGGAGTCAGTGCCTGTATTCCATTTCTGGGCAAGGTTCTCTAGTTCTTCTTCAACTGTGGGGGGTGTTCTAGATCATTGCTTGCCTGGCCCTTCCACTCATATCAGTTTGTTAAGGGTGACCCTACCAGTACAATGATATTTCAAATGGCTTAGTTCTAAGGATCTCAAAAGTATGCAAACCTTTCACTAGTAATTCCTCCCCATCTCCCTCTTAAACTTTGACACAAACTTTCAGTCTGTTTTCCAGGTATTACTCAAGACTATTTCCAGCACATGGAAGTCTTATCTCCTAGTTCAACACCTAATTGTTCCTGTGCAGCTATAATTCATTTAAATATGTATATAGTAATAGCTACTTGATTGTAAAAAAAACTGTATATTACTACACTCTCATATGGAATTGTGTACAATGATTATAATAACATCTCTATGTAATTATTCTCTCTTTCAGTGTTATTTCCACCTACTTTGTACCTGATCTCTCTGATCCCTTATCTCTCTGCCTATGTAACTGCTTTAATCTGCTATTTGTGCCATCAGTTTTTTTATTGCATTGTTAAATTCAAATGTAAGTTCATTACTGTTTGTATTTAGTCACAAATGTACATTCACTATTTGTTTGTATTTACACTGGAGCGTTTCTCCTCGGGTCTCCACTGAAAATGAGCTTCTGGCTCAATTAGACCAACCTGGTTAACAAACATCAAATAAATAAATACTATTAAATGCCAGCATATATCTGATTCACACTCAGTGGTAAACTCATAAATCAAAGAAAAAGATATAAAAAATCCAGGTACAGGTATATAATCAAATGAACTATCCAATTGACACTGAATTACAGATATAGAGTTGTAAAAATATGTCTGATCAGACATATCTAAACAATGAAAAAAAAACATAAAAATAATTCAGAATCTGTTTTACATCATAAGAATCAATCACAACTAATGAAATAAGTCAATTTTAAGAAGAAGAAAGTGAGAAATGATAAGTGTATAAGTAAGGCAGAGACAGGCATTTTTAAACCAAGAGTAACATGTCACTGAAAATGCTGATACCTGTGACGACCGTGCCCTGGCCCAGCAATCAAGGAGCCTCGATCCTCACCACTAACACCAGGGAGGTAATCTCCTAGAAGAGAGAAAAGGATAACTAATACACACAGTAAAGTACAATTTCCCTTAAGTGCACACAAAGATCACAGTCAGTCTGGGGCTGGTTGCTCCTTTGCTTACCAGGTCCCCAATAAGACTCCCCACTGGCACAGCTATAGGGTCCAGGTCTCAGCATAGCTGGGCAAGCTAAAACCTCCAGTACCCCCTCTGTCCAACCAGTGCTTCATGTCCCTGCCAAGTAGCTGACACAACACACACACACACACACACACACACACACACACACACACACACACACACACACACACACACACACACACACACACTTTGAGATAGGTATTTATACAACTTCACAGACACTCCTGGGAAAGGCTGACACATATTCTCCAGCTGTGCCCCTTTACCCAGACCATATAGTAGTAATCCCTGCCACTACCCAGCTAATAATATCAGCAACTAAAAGGCCCTTAAAAGGGTGTCCAATTATTACTTTGCAATATTATTATCCAATGGTAGTATTACTAACAGTCAAGGCTTACTTTAGGGAGGCCTATTACAATAACCTCTATAAATATGCAAAGTACTCTAGAGCTTATCTCTACACAAACCAGCCACAGGTAGAAGGTTTTAAAAATATTTAATAATAAATAATTAAAACACAAGACAAAACTACTACACCACAGAGAAATAATACAGTAGGACAGGTCTGAGTTCAAATAAAATACCTAATTAATCTTTACTAGCTTTAACTATTCTTACAAGAAATCACAGTGCTAAAACTTACATGTGAGCACAAGGCAGCGTGCTGATAATTTGGATATCAAGATCAAAATGCCCCCAGTCTCTTGTGAGAAATAGTATTTAAACATTACTAACAAACATGTCTTTAAGGCCCTCCCAAATTACATCATTTTTGACACTTAGGTTTTCCCAGTATTCATATTGCATCATCTTAACATCTGGTCTGAGTTCTCAGGCCACAAACTGCATTATTTAGCAATCTAACACCTACTCAGAAACTTACAACAATACAAGGCATTTCACACATACATTCTAGCAGAAACTAGAGCAATAAAGCACCTTCCACATAAATTCTGGTCATAAACATTAGCCTTAAATCAATGGGCATGAAACCTTTATCCAGTCGCACTGGAGCCAAATTCTAACATGAAAGGGTCACAACATGCTTCACTGGGCCAGTAGAGTGCAATATTGTCACAATATTTTGCAGTTCCACATTTCACAGTATTCTTTACACTCAAGAAACATGCCTGTATTTTACATTTATTATCAAGAAAACATGCCTGTATTTTACATTTATTTACAAATGCCAGAATTATATATCAAATTCTATTTAACTAGGCTGGCAGCCTTCACCCATCTCTCCCCAATCATCACATCTCTCCCCCCCGGGGAACTCAAGCAAGTTTTTCAAGTGCCCCTTGAGAAACATCGCTTGAGTGTGTCAGGTCTATCTGGGTGTACCTCACACCATTACCTGTCTTGAGAGCCCATCTGCATTGGCATTGCTACTCCCACTGTGGTGCTGCACTGACATATCATATGCTTGCAACCACACACTCCATCTTAGCAACTTGGCATTTTGCTGACTGGCTCTGTTTAACCATGTTAGAGGGTTGTGATCTGTCATCACAGTGCATTTTCTTCCATAGAGATAAGGCTGAAGTTTGTGTAGTGCCCATACTATAGCCATACATTCCTTTTCTACCGCTGCATAGCATTCCTGCCTGGGTTGGAGCCTACGACTGAGATAAACCACTGGGTGCTCTTCTCCCTCTGAAGAAATCTGGCTAAGTACAGCCCCCACCTCATAGTTTAAAGCATCCACCTGCCCAACAAAGTTTTTTCTGTAGTCTGGACTGACTAACACAGGGGATCCTCCCAAAGCTTCCTTAAGCTTCTAAAATGCTTGCTCACATGCTGGGGTCCACACTACCTTATCTGGTCTGTTCTTCCTTGTCAGGTCTGTGAGGGGAGCAGCTATGGTACTATAATTGGGAACAAACTTTCTGTAGTACCCTGCTGTCCCTAATAATGCCCTCACCTGCTTTTTGGTAAGAGGTGCAGGCCATGCCTGAATAGTTTCCACTTTGTCAGGTTCTGGCCTTATCTTACCACTCCCCATTCTATGTCCTAGGTAGGAGATCTCTGCCATTCCCACCTGACATTTGCTCAGCTTAATGGTCAACCCTGCCCTCTGTAGTCTGCCCAGCACCTCCCTGACATGCTGAAGGTGCTCTTGCCAGGAATGGCTGTAGATAGCAATATCATCCATATAAGCAAGGGCAAACCCTCCTGCTCCTGCTAAGATATGATCTAACAGCCTCTGGAAAGTCACTGGGGCATTCTTCATCCCAAAGGGCAACTTTGTGAACTCATACATGCCAAAAGGAGTCACAAAGGCTGCCTTCTCTCTAGCACTGGGAGTCAAAGGCACCTGCCAGTAACCCTTGGTAAGATCAATGGTTGTAAGATACTTAGCCCCACCCAGCTGCTCTAGGGCCTCATCTGTCCTAGGCATGGGGTAAGCATCTGACTCTGTGTGACTATTTAATGTCCTGTAATCCACACAGAACCTGGTGCTGCCATCCTTCTTTGGCACCAGTACCACTGGCGAGATCCAGGGACTGTTGGACTCTTGAATCACCCCTAGTTCCAACATCTCCTGTACCTCCTCCCTCAGAGTCTGTTTGACTCTCTCAGGCACCCTATAAGGGGCCTGCCTAATAGGCCTTTGGGGCCCTGTATCCATCTGGTGCTGCACAAGGTGGGTGCTCCCTGGTTTCCCAGTGAACATGTCCTCAAATTCCTGCAACACTGCTTGGATTTCTCAAACCTGGGTAGGATATAGCTGCTGGGATATTGCTACCCCTTCCACCGAGGTTTCAGTCCGAGCCTCACTGAGGAGATCAGTCCCCAGATCTCCCTCAGACTCCTCCTGCAATCCACTGCAAATGCTCAGCACAAGGGCCACCCTATCATGGTAAAGTTTTGTCATGTTAACATGGTACAATTTGTGCCCCTGCCTTCTGCCTAGGAGTTCCACCATGTAGTTAACATCACTTACCTTTCTTACCTCCTTGTGGGATCCCTCCCAAGCTGCTTGCAACTTGCTGTCTGACAGGAATAAGAACCATCACCTGCTGCCCTACAGCATACCCTAGCTCAAGCATTCCTGTCATACCACACCTTTTTCTGTTGTTGGGCTTCTCCCAGGTTCTCTTGGGCCAGGCCCATGAGTTTCCTGAGCCTTGTCCTGAGGTTCAGGACATATGTCACAACAGACCCCTTGTGAGACTCACACTCACCTTCCCACTCATCTTGAATTAAATCTAGAGGTCCCCTCACCCTATGCCCATACAGCAACTCAAAGGGTGAAAATCCTGTAGATTCCTGGGGAACCTCTCTGTAAGCAAACAACAGATGGGGCAAATATTTGTCCCACTCCCTCTTAAACTGATCTTCAAATGCCCGTAGCATGGACTTGATTGTAGAGTTTAACCTCTCAACAAGACCATTAGTCTGGGGATGGTAGGGGTGGTCTTCATGTGCTTCACCCCACAGGACTTCCACAGACAAGCCAGCAGGTCTGACATAAAATTGACATCTCTGTCAGACAGTATTACTTTGAGAAACCTACCCTGCTGAAAATCTCTAGCAAAGCATTTGCCACCTTCTCTACCTCAATGGAGGACAAAGCCACTGCCTCAGGGTATCATGTAGCATAATCTACAATCACTAGGATATATTTTTTCCCTGTGGAACTTGGGGTACTCAGAGGACCCACAGTATCCATAGTTACCTTCTTAAATGGCTCCTCAATCACAGGCAAAGGCATCAAAGGAGCTTTCACCCTGTCTCCTGCCTTGCCTACCTTTTGGCACTGCTCACAGGTCCTGCAGTACCCTGTTACATCTCTGGAAATTCCAGGCCAATAGAACTTTGCATAATACGCCTCTTTGTACATTTTATGCCCACATGACCTGCAAAGGGAATATAATGGGCTATGGCTAGAAGCACCAGGCGGTAAGCTCTAGGCACTACCAACTGCTGTACTGTCTCACCTTCTAGCCCTCCCTCAGGTGTCCACTCTCTGTATAGTAACCCTTTGTCCCAGTATACAGATTCCCCCTTCCTTTGAGAATCAGGTGCCTCCCTAGCTACCTGCCTCAGGCCTTGCAATGTAGGGTCTGAGAGCTGAGCCTGTCTCAAGTCTTTCCTTGTAACCCTTCCCAGCTCCCTTTCCACAGGAAGTCTGGCATCCTCTGACAGAGGTGCATCACTGTCAGCCTGGGTACTACTACTCACCTCTACCTTTGCAGTTACCCTGTCCAAGGGAACATCAGTACCCACAAGCAGCTGTGGCTCACTTTCAGTCTCACTGCTACAGCATAGCTCACTCTCTTAAGTAACCACCTCAGCAGTCCTGGCTGCAAGTATGCAGTCTGTATGGGTCCTCCCAGGCTACCAGACCCACATGCTTGTCTCCTAGCCTTACTACATGTAACTGCATAACTACATAGTATTGCTTCATCCAAATCCTTCCCTCTCAGGACATCTGCAGGATGGTAGTTCCATGCCCCTGTTGTCTCAAGACAACCTACTGTTGGCATTTTGTCTTTCCCACTTACTGGCTCCCTCATCTTTGGTTCCCCATCTTGCCTTCATGGACATCTGTATGCCACATGGCCCCACTGGTTGCATTCAAAACATTTACCCTAGGTCCTGGACGTGTACCTGGACTAGTGGCTTCCTCTGCTACTGGCGGATTCTGTTGGGGCAGTCTGTGCTGCCCACCATGGGTTCCTTTAGACCCATGAGCAGTACTGGGGGTCCCTTTCCTGTGCAGGGCTGCCTTGCTTGCTAGGTATAGGTCTCCCTTTTTCCCCAACTCCTCTGAAGTAGCACACTGTCTATGAGCTAACCAGATCCTCATGTCCCCAAGCAAAGTGCTAAGGGCTTGTTCCCTTACCAAAAGGTCTGCCAGCCCTTCAAAAGTGGTGACTTGACATCCACTCACCCAGCTATGAAAATAAGTGCTCAGTTCAACAACATATTCACAAAGTTTTCATCTGCCTTGCGTCTATGCTCACAAAGTTTTTCCTATACATTTCAGGTGTTAGTTTAAAACATTCTAATAAATGTCTTTTTACAGCAGTATAATCAAAACAGTCAGTGTCATGCATTTTTGCTAAAGAAGTTACAGCTTTACCATGGAGTAAGGGGGTCAGGAACTGTACCCAGAGCCTTTGGTCAACTTTATACTGTTTACATACCCACTCAAACATATGAATGCAGCTATCAAAATTATCCCCTCTTTAAACTGTGGAAGAAATTTACTGACCTTTTGTGCTTCTGGGGTCCGGTTACTCCCTTCTCCATTACCTCCATGACTCTGGCGAAGAGTCAGCATTTCCCTCTCATGCCTCCTTTGCCATTCATTTTCCTCAGCTTGTAGACTCCTCATTTTCTCAGCTGCTTCTAGTTCCATACGCCTGGCCTCCAACTCAAGTCTATTTAGCTCCAGCTGGATTTTTACATCCACTGCAGAAAGGTTGAGCTGTCCATTCTCCAAGGATATTGTATCGCAACTGCTAGTCTGATTGTCCTCCAGGCTGCTGTTTTCTGATTCAGCTGTAACCAAGGCTTCAATCAGGTCTGCATTAGTCAGGTTTCCATGCACCAGTCCCCTAGCCTGGCACATTTCCGCCAGCTGGCTCCTTGTCAGCTTTCCATACTCTTCTTCTGACATGCTGCCTGCTCACCCTGACTAAAACAAAACTAACAAAAGAAATAAAACAATTGTGATATGAACTCTGAGTATACACTGCATGGTTGGTTTAGAGTACAAAACACTTTTAGAGATCACTGTACATAAGCTACAGGAATTTCTCTACCCACACCACTACAGGACAGATAGTATGTGAAGTAGATCCCACCATTGCCAAACACTTGTGACGACCATGCCCTGGCCCAGCAATCAAGGAGCCTCAATCCTCACCACTAACACCAGGGAGATTGTCTCTTAGAAGAGAGGAAAGGATAACTGATACACACAGTAAAGTACAATTTTCCTTAAGTGCACACAGAGATCACAGTCAGTCTGGGGCTGGTTGATCCTTTGCTCACCAGGTCCCCAATAAGACTCCCACCTGGCACAGCTATAGAGTCCAGGTCTCAGCCTAGCTGGGCAAGCTAAAACCTCCAGTACCCTCTCTGTCCAGCCCGTGCTTTGTGTCCCTGCCAAATAGCTGACACAACACACACACACTTTGAGATAAGTATTTATACAGCTTCACAGATACTCCTGGGAAAGGCTGACACAGATTCTCCAGCTGTGCCCCTTTACCCAGACCATACGGTAGTAATCCCTGCCACCACCCAGCTAATAATATCAGCTACTAAAAGGCCCTTAAAAGGGTGTCCAATTATTACTGTGCAATATTATTATCCAATGGTAGTATGACTAACAGTCAAGGCTTAATTTAGAGTGGCCTATTACAATAACCTCTATAAATATGCAATGTACTCTAGAGCTTATCTCTACACAAACCAGCCACAGGTAAAAGATTTTAAAAATATTTAATAATAAATAATTAAAACACAATACAAAACTACTACACCACAGAGATATCTAAGAGTTCAGAGATCACACAGAAACTTAAAATAATACAATAGCACAGGTCTGAGTTCAAAGAAAAACACCTAATTAATCTTTACTAGCTTTAACTATTTCTACAAGAAATCACAGTGCTAAAACTTACATGTGAGCACAAGGCAGAGTGCTGATAAGTTGGATATCAAGATCAAAATGCCTGCAGTCTCTTGTGAGAAATAGTATTTAAACACTACTAACAAGCATGTCTCTAAGGCCCTCCCAAATTACATCATTTTTGACATTTAGGTTTTCCCAGTATTCATATTGCATCATCTTAGTACCTGGTCTGAGTTCTCAGGCCACAAACTGCATTACTTAGCAATCAAACACCTACTCAGAAACTTACAACAATACAAGGCATTTCACATATACATTCTAGCAGACACTAGAGCAATAAAGCACCTTCCACATCTAAATTCTGGTCATAACTTTAGCCTTAAAACAATGGGCATGGAACCTTCATCCAGCCACACTGGAGCTAAATTCTAACATGAAAGGATCACAATATGCTTCACTGGGCCAGTAGAGTGCAATGTTGTCACATATTTTGCAGTTCCACATTTCACAGTATTCTTTACACTCAAGAAACATGCCTGTATTTTAAATTTATTATCAAGAAAACATGCCTGTATTTTACATGTATTTACAAATGTCAGAATTATATATCAAATTCTATTTGACTAGGCTGGCAGCCTCCGCCCATCTCTCCCTAATCGTCACAATACTGTCCAACTTTTTAAATATAAAGAAGCCAGAAAAGAATTTAAGGAGAAGGTCAAAATTTAGAAATATTCTTGACAATGTAAACAAAATTGTTATCATTACAAGAAAGGCAAAATGGGCAACATAAACTTCAAGTGATTCGAAGATGCAATCCAAATGTGATTTTGCCAGTTTTTTGTTATTACCTGTTTCTATACTTACTACATTATATAAATGTCTCTTATGCTGTTTTCTCTTAATTGTACTGTAATGGATGTTTGCTTAATTATTTTATTGTATTTTACTTTAATTACAAATTTTTCTTGCCTCGTTTTACTGTGGAGTTTTTCTCCCCAGGCCTTCATTGAAAAGGGCAGTAGCTCAATCAGACTATAAATAAATAAGAATGAAGAAGCAAATTCTGAAAACTTAGTTGATGCCAGGGATCGGGTACTAGTTAACAAAATTCAGTCAATTGTATTGATACCATATTACAAAATAATTGCAACAGGGATAACGTGTTTGCCTGAAGGAAAAATACATTGATATAAAGGAAGCATTGAATTGGCTTTTTAATTCTTTTATTAAAAACTATGAAACTCATGATCTTCACCCCTAAGACTAAATACCTCCCAAAATATGAAGGAAGTCTCCGTGCATCCACCAGGTCAAAGTAAAAGGTCTTTAATAAACACAATAATCACTGAAAATATATAAAAAGATGAGCGCTTTCAGTCTAAAAAGCCCTTCTTCAGATCTAATTAGACAAACTTGCTAAAAACATTTATACTATCCAACTACCAATCAAAGACTAATGAACATTGTACAACCAATAAAAATGCACATATCAGCACATATTCAGACATATAGAGATGTAAACCAATAAGCATTACTCAAAAAAACACCGATCTCAATGGTGGAGTAAGTTACTGGTCCAATCAGAGTTAAGAGACAGAGTGGAGTGTACTTAATTCATAATTCAGCGGCCAATCTCTGTGGCAGAATATACCAGTAGTCCAATCAAAATTAGAGGTGGAGTGAACCTTATTCATGTCTCAGCAACCCATCATTAAACATACATCAAATAGATTGTATCATCTGCATCTAAGAGACTGATGTTGCTATTGGCTAAAAACTCTACTATCAAAGGTTCATAGGTGTGTACTAGGCTAATGGCCCTGGATCCTTTACAAGCCTAGCCCATAGGATTACCCTGGCATTGTGCCACCCAACCTCAGTTCCTAGTGCCTCTGTCGAGTCGAGCCACTGGAGTGATCCCCGGGGTGAATTTTCTATTTCCCATCCACTCATCAAGAATTCTCTTGAAGAGGGCCAGTGAGGTGCTCTGCTTGACATGTATGGGAAGTCTATTCCATCGCATGGGCAATCTCTGGGTTACAAACCTGCCGCTCCAGCATGTTCTGTTGATTGTGGTAATGAGTTTGAGGTCTCTGGAGCATGTGATGTGGACGGATTGGGATTTCTTTAGATGTAGCATTTCCAACAGAGCTGGGTCAGACATGGCTTTGTAAGTCAAGCAGAGATCACCTCTAAGTAGGCAATATGAGACAGACAATAGTTGGAGTTTTTTGAGTCTGTCCATATAGGACAAGTGTTTAAGGCCTATGATGCTCTTTGTGAGGTACTTTTGCAGCCTCTCCAGTTGTTGCAGGTGTCTAGTGAGGTACATGCCAAATGAGGCATTGTACTCGATGACTGGCCTAATGAGGGAAGAGTAGAGGGAGACAATGACCTCTTTTTTCCTGGATGTAAAACCCTTAGTAATGAAATGTGCCACATAGACAGACTTTCTGACCAAAGTGGCAACGTGGTAGTCAAAAGAGAGGATGCTGTCAACCTGTGTTCCCAGATCTCTTATAACACCTTCTGTGTTCAGTGGACTACCATCAATGTGGTAATTCAACGGAACTGTGTTTTTCCAAAAGGGGATGACGACACATTTTTTGGCATTGAGCTTAAGGCCATTGTTCTGACACCAGTCATTGGTGTCATTGAGGCCTTTCTGTAAGATGTCAACATTACTTGGGGAGTTAATAATAGCTCCCAACTTGCAATTGTCTGTGAACTTTGTTAGCCAGAGTCCCTTCCTGTTGGCCTGGACTTCAGAGAAGTAGATACCCAACAGGAGAGGACCCAGGACTGAACCCTGTCTGACTACACTCGTGACTGGTCGGCAGTCTGACTTGGAGTCAGCTACTTTCACACTGTGGGTTCTATCTGTGAGCCAGTTTGTAACCCACCTAGAGATATAGGGACTGATGCCTAGCTTAGTGAGTTTTTCTATGATTCCTGAGTAGGGAATGGTATCAAAGGCCTTAGCCAGATCAAGGTAGGCTGTATGAACCACTTTGCCTTCATCCACAACTATGGTGACTGACTCAAAGACGTCAACCAAGTTGAGCAGGCATGATCTACCCTTCACAAAACCAAACTGTGTAGGATCCAGAGTTTGGAGATTCCCTATATCCTTGTTTATTAGGTCCATGATGATGTGTTCTATAGCTTTGCATATCAGACTCATCAGGCTAATTGGGTGAGAATTCCCGGGGTCTGTAGTCACTCCTCCTTTGTGGAGAGGAATGACTGTAGCAATGCGCCATTTGGTAGGGACAAAGCCTGAGATGAGGATGTTATTAAACAGGGCACACAAGTGAGGTGCCAGTTCACTCTGTAGTTCATGTAGAACACAGCCAGGGATACTGTCAGGTCCCATAGAAGCTGTATTCTTGGCTTTGGACAGTGCTGTTTTAACCCGTGCAGCAGTAATACTGGGTGTCTGGCAATCTACTGGTATTGTGATTGGTCCTTTGGGGTGGGTAAAGTTAGTACTGAATCTGTCAGCCAGTATATTGGTAATATCTGTTGGCTCGGTATAGGAGGTACCATTGTGCAGTAGCTCAGAGTGAATCTTGGTATTGCTATGGAGATTCTTTACATAACTATAGAAGGTCTTGTGGTTGTCTTTACTATCTGTTGCAATTCTGTTTTCATAGGTAGCTTTACAGGATTTGATGAGGGATCTCAACCATTTGTTGAGGCTGATAAGGGAGTTTTTCCAGTTTTGGGATTTTGCCCTATTCCGCGTCAGTTTCCTCCTTCTGTTGTAGAGTTTGTTTATGGCAGGGGACCACCAGACTGGCTTGCATTTTTTTTTGAGGAGAGCATCTTAGTTCTATTGGGTATGGCGAGATCAATGCATTTGTGTATGTGTTCATACAGTGCATTGGTGTATGATTCGGTGGTCATTCAACTATTCTCCATTTGCATTAGTGCCATAAAGTTAGCTTCCTCTGTTTTTAGGTGCCCAAAGTTAGCTCTGGAGAAGTTTTTCATGGTGGTTACCTTTGTTGGGGGGTGGGAGGGATGTGGATTTCCAAGGTGATTAGCTTGTGGTCGGATCTAACCAGGAAGGAGTTGAGTAATGGTGTAGAGCAACGGTTGCCCATGTTAGTAATGACCAGGTCAAGGATGTTGTTACCTCTAGTGGGGGTAAGAACGAGTTGGTCCAGAGCATTGGAATTAATGAATTCCAGAAAGCATTGGGAAAGTGTATTTGTACATGAGTAGTTTTCCCAGTTAAGGGAGAGGTAGTTGAAGTCACCCAGTATGAGAGTGTTAGGCTGGACCCTAATATTCTCCAGGGTGCTTAGGAACTTGGAGTGTGAACCTTGGGACATGGCTGGGGACCTATAGCAGGCTATGGCCTGAATGACTATTTTACCCAGTGTTAGCTGCACCTGAAGTATCTCAGATGCATTATGTTGGGCTACCAGTCTGGAGGTGTGTGCATCCTTTATGAATATGGAAACATCACCGGCTTTGGAGCTTTGGACCAAGACAAGTTCTGGGGCCGAAAGGTGTGGAATGAGTTATAGCCTAGTAGTGCAGGGATGCTTTCTGCTACCCTGAACCAGGTCTCTGTTACAGTACAAATGTCGATGTTCTCCATTTTAAGGAGTGCTTCGAGCGAGTGCATTTTGAGATTTAGACTTCCAGTGTTGAGCAGCATGACTCTCAGATTGCATTTGTTTGTAGTTGTTACGGTGGTAATTTGGTCTTTGGAACACTGCCTAAAAAAGGCACTATAGGGGGTGGCAAGAGCCTTGGCCAGTACCCAGAAGCCCAGGGGTGACAGATGCAGGCCATCTCTGGCAAAGCATCCAGGTCTGTCAGTCATGTCATCCCAGGCAGATATACTGGATCTCCCTAGAATGACACCAGAAACTTAGTCAATAGTTGAAATCAATCATTTTCTGCTTGTATCATTCTGGGTGATGGCAGCATGGTGTTCAGGGCTAGGGGCATACCCGCCTGGGCTACATAATCCAAGAACTCCTCCATGTCTCTTTTCATGTAGTCCAGGGAGGTATGTCTCAGGTCATTCCCACCCTCATGTACAATGACAGAGTCATATTTGTTCCTGTTGTTGAGGGACCTGAGTGCGTGCGTTATGTGGTGGATCCTGGTACCTGACAGGCAGCTGACTGTTACTTTAGCCTTATTCAACCTAGTGAGTGGGACATCAGTGTGCCTCACTATTGAGTCACCTATGACTAGTGTGTTGGGCATGCTGTTTTGCCTTAGGGGCTTTGGTTGACTGGAAAACTGTTTAGGAGAGTTATGTGTCTCATCATTAGTGTTGTGTTGTGGTGGTTGGGTGCGTTTCTGCCTTGGAGGTCTCTGCTGTTTGTGCAGATTTCTATTGAGAGCCTCTGCAAAGGTGGATGTGTGGTTTGTGTTTTCTGTGAAGGCAGTGCTGGCATGTATTCTGGAGGGCTATGTGTTCCATGTGGTGTGGTGCAAGTGTTGACCTTCTCCTCTTGACCAGCTATTCCAGTCTTGGCTGGAGAGTGCATGGCTTCCAATTTGGATATAGAAGTGCATCTCTCACAAGTCTGAGTGTTGTGAGGTAAGAGGAGAGGGTTGTTAGTGTACATGAGGCAGTTGCCACATTGCTTCAGGATGCCCAATTCACCATGTTAATAGGAGAAAGCACAGGGAACTGACCTTTAGACATGCCTGGAGGGGTGGGCATTAATAAATACTGGAGCTATTTCCTTGTAGAACATTTAGTGCTGGTAGCACTTTTGTGTGCTACAATAATTGATACAAGAAGTCTGGTAAAGTGCTAAACTAATAAGCTAGTAAAAGTGCAGGAGAGGAGAAAACTAGCAGAACTAAGGGAAAAATTGAAGAGCAGACTTTGGCACGGCTCAGAAGCTTGCAAACAGTCCTGGATACAGCAAATCTGTATCTGGACTAGATTAGTTACACAAAAGGTGGGAAACAAGCACAGATGTGGACTTTTAATCTAGAAAGTTGAAAGAGATGGAAAAAACTGCCCAAACGGCCAATAAACTACAATTTCTAGGCCAGAAACCACTCCTCTTGTGGTAGATAGGCTACTTAGTGCTTACCACTCTGACTGATAAGCTGAAAGGCTTCCCTCCAACACAGAAAGGCTTGGGGGGGGGGGGCTTAGAAACTTATAAACAGTCCTGGATACAGAAAATCTGTACCTATACTAGACTAGTTACAGGAAAGGCAGGAAACAAGCACAAACGCGGGCTTTTAAACCAGAAAGATTAAAGAGATGGAAAAACTGCCCAAACGGCCAATAATCTACAATTTCTGGGCCAGAAACCACTCCTCTTGTGGTAGATAGGCTACCTAGTGCTTACCACTCTCACTGATAAGCTAGAAGGCTTTCCTCCAACACAGAAAGGCTTGGGGGGGCTCAGAAATTTATCAACAGTCCTGGATACAGCAAATCTGTTTCTGGACTAGACTAGTTACAGGAAAGGTGGGAAACAAGCACAAATGTGGACTTTTAAACCAGAGAGTAGAAAGAGATGGAAAAACTGCCTAAATGGTCAATAAACCGAGTAGAAAGAGATGGAAAAACTGCCCAAATGGTCAATAAACTACAATTTCTGGGCCAAAAAACACTCCTCTTGTGGTAGATAGGCTACCTAGTACTTACGACTCCCACTGATAAGCTAGAAGGCTTCCCTCCAACACAGAAAGGCTTGGGGGGGGGGCTCAGAATCTTACAAGCAGTCCTGGATACAGCAAATCTGTACCTGGACTAGACTAGTTACAGGAAAGGCAGGGAACAAGCACAAATGTGGGCTTTTAAACCAGAAAGTTGAAAGAGTTGGAAAAACTGCCCAAACTGCCAATAACTATAATTTCTGGGCCAGAAGCTACTCCTATTGTGGTAGATAGGCTACCTAGTGCTTACCACTCTCACTGATAAGCTAGAACGCTTCCCTCCAACACAGAAGGGCATGGGGGGATCAGAATCTTACCAACAGTCCTGGATACAGCAAATCTGTATCTGGACTAGACTAGTTACAGGAAAGATGGGGAAACAAGCGCAAATGCAAGCTTTTAAACCAGAAAGTTGAAAGAGATAGAAAAACTGCCCAAACAGCCAATAAACTACAATTTATGAGCCAAACACCACTCCTCTTGTGGTAGATAGGCTACCCAGTGCTTACCACTCCCACTGATAAGCTAGAAGGTTTCCCTCCAACACAAAAAGGCTTGGGGGGGTCAGAAGCTTACCAACAGTCATGGATACAGCAAATCTGTATCTGGACTAGACTAGTTACAGGAAAGGCAGGAAACAAGCTCAGATTTTTTTACAGAAATCAGCTAAAACAGCACTAAAAATAAAGCAAATACAGTTTAAATAAATGCAATTTATTCGAAATGTATTCTTAATTAAATCAGTTGTTGCTTTATTCATCTCTGAACAGTTAAGAAGTGCCAAAAAATATACTTAGCTGAGAAGCACACTCAGCACTCAGTCAGAATATAAGGAGAATTAATTTTTGTTAGTAAAGTGCAAGGGGAGGAAGAATGAGCAGGAGATAATTCAAGGTTAAGAACCTAAGTGCGTTGGCCTTCCTCAAATGTTCTCTCTGTAATAGGTAGAATGAACACTAGACTGGGAGGAGTGTCCCAGATTAAATTTACAGTAGGGGCGGGCAACGGCAAAGCCACCAACTATAAGAAACACCACAGGAATAGGGTGGGTGGGAGGCAGGCACCAGTTTCCGAAGAGATCAGGAAGATAAAAACAATGCCAGCAAATGTATAAAATAATTCAGTCAGCAAATATATAAAATAATTCAGGCAAAAATTAAGACCATTTAGAACTCTGAAAAGTTAAAGTGCCAAGAATTATACTTATCACTGATTATATTTCCAGATTGTTTGAGAGCACTCAAGTCAGAACACAAGGAGTTTCTAACATTGTATGCAGGAATTTACAAACAGGGGCTATTTTAAATCAGCAAGCCTTGAAGAAATCAGAAAACAAAAAAGCTGTTAGACCAGTTTTATAAACTTTAACACCACCACAGAAATGGGGGGAACCAGTTTCAGAAGAGATCAGGAAGAAAAAAACAATGCCACCAAATATAAAACATAATATATATCAACCAGTCATATACTGGAAAATAGCCTCTGTACTGGAAAATAGCCTCTTTATCCAATCAAGAAAAGTATATTTCTGAGTGAGCAACTCCACCTAGACAGACAAACTATCTACTTAATAAATGTTAAAGTAAACAATATATAACCACTAAAAACATGCATTTCAGCACCTATATAGACATATAAAGATACTTGTTTCTCAAAATCCACAAATCTCTATGGCATAGGCTCCATTATGAGTTAGAATGCAAAGTAAACTTTGTTAATACATTAGGAACCAATCTCTATGGCAGAATAGGACCCTAATCAAATCAAAATTTAAGGCGGAGTGAACCTAGTTTATATCCCAACAACCAATAACTAAATATATTTCAATAAACTATGTCCTTTTGCTAGTATTACTTGAAAAACTTTACGATCAACCTATCATATACCAGAAAGAAGTCCCTTTGTCCAAATAAAAAAGTATATTGCAAAGTAAGCGGTTCAACCCAGTCAAACAAACTATCTACTAAACTAATAGTGCCTGCTAAATTAAAGATCATGTATAGTCAATTCACTAACAGTGAAACATAAAAAGTAGTATTTATAACTATCTGTCCTATAAAAAGTACATACAAGTACATCAAACCTTAACATTAAAAAACTAACAACTCAAAGTGTAACTATTCAGTCTCCGCTGCCAATCATGTAAACTCATCAGAAATTCTATGAAACGATGGCACAAGACATAGACACTACTACGAATGATCAACATAACAAATGTATCAATAGCCATCACCCAATGTGCTGTAAAAATCGACAGTCAATAACCTATAATTATGGTTCACATACCAAGCCCTACAAAACATCTCTCTAACTAAGAAGAGACCATAAATATGAAAGCTAGCCAATATGGTTAACATTTTATTTACATTTATTTAGTTTACATTTGTTGACCGGGCTAGTCCAGCTGGATACATGTCCATTTTCAGCAGAGGCCCGGGGAGAAAAGCTCCTCGAAAGTAAAGTACAATATTATATATAAAAACAAAACAAAATTTCACAGGTGCAAGCACAATACAAAATTAAGCTATTTGATACATGAAAGATCATATAGATGTGAGTAGAGTAGAATATAAAGAAATATGTTCACTTCAAAACACATTTGATTGCAGAATCTTATGATAAGTATCTTTTGTTAACATAGTAGATAGTCCGAAAGACATTTTTGGATATAGATAGAGAATCTAATCAATTTTAGGGCCTGTTATATTTATGGTTTTCATTAGACAGTTAGTATATACAGTAATAAGACAGGTATCTTTGTGAACAAAATGACATGAGAGGTTAGTCTGGGTTCATACAGGTGCATAACCAATGGGATTTGAGGTAGGTTTTAAGCCTGATTTTAAATTGTGTTAGTGAAGAAAGGGAGGTCAGGTCACTGGGGAGAGAGTTCCAGGTTTTACCCACGGTGTTAGAGAACAGGGAGTCCCCAGCCTTATTGTAGGTTTTGCCTATTTGTACTAGTATTTTATTAGATGAGCATAGGGTCTTAAGGTTGCTGTAGGGGGTGAGAAGGTTGGTAAGAATTGGTGTGTTATTAGGCTGATACAGGATTTTGTAGGCAAATGTTAATTGTTTAAATAGAAGTAGATTTGATAACTCTAGCCAACCTAGTTGTTCATAATTAATACAGTGATGGGTTCGGAATATGGAGCCTGTTGCAAATCTAGCAATATTGTTATAGGAGACAGCCAGTTTGTTCATGCTGTTTTTTGAGAGGTTAGTATATATAGGGGAGGCATAGAGGAGGGTAGAGATTAAGTGGGTCTGGGCAATCGTAGATCTTGCTAGTGGGGTAAGAAAGGATTTGATTCTATAGAGGGAGCCTAGTTTTTTGTTGACTTTTTATGGTAATAATAACAAATAAATAACTATAAAATAAAATACAGAAACTCATACCACATCTAAAAATAATAAAAATACACATACTTATAATTTATCTCAAACCGACAATATAATAATATAATGAAGAAAAAAATATTGATATAAAGGAACCATTGAATTGGCTTTTTAAATTATTTTATTAAAAACTATGAAACTTACTACCTTCATGCCTAAGACTAAATACCTGTCCACTTCAAAGGTCAACTAAAAGATAATTTCATGGAGTCCTGGCTATATGTTTGCTCGTCACTATGCTAACTTTAACACAGACAGTCATCTTTCCCACATCGCCTTTCCACAAAAAAAAAAATAATTTAGGCCTTAGTAATAAACAGTGAAAACTCAATAGTAAATACAATGTAAATAGTCTAAGTCTCTTGTAATGTCTGCAATAGTACCTACTTTTAGACTAACATTTCTTTATACTACTGTTCACAACTAACTGTTGTGTCTATAACTTATTACTTGCTACTTTAACCCCTAAAAGGTACATTACTGGAATGTATCCTGAATAACTTGTCTGCGGAGCCGCAGTGGTGCAGCAGTTAGCATTGCTGCCTCACAGCAAGATGTTCTCTGATTTTATTCTCGGCTGGGGTGCCTTCTGTGTGGAGCCTGCATGTCCTCCCTGTGGTTGTGTGGGTTTACACTGGGTGCTCCGGTTTCCTCCCACATCCCAAAAACATGCTGTAAGTGGATTGGACACTCTAAATTTGCCCTAGGTGAGAATGTGTGTGTGCCTTCTGTGGAAGGTTGGGTGCCAGGCTGGCAACTCAACACCACAAAGCTCCACTGCCAATGATTCTGCAGACCATTGTTCCTTTGTAACAACCCTTAACCAGGAAAAGCTGAAAGAAGAAGATCCTGAATAACTTGTTTAACTTCCCAAATCTGTGTACCCATGTATATCCATTTTTAGAGTTGTTTCACTACAAATGTTTGTATATAATATGTTCCAGTTCAACATGAAATTATGAGTGTACCATTGCATATGCACTGTATCAGAGTGATTGTATCAGTTCGAATGTATACTTTAATTCAATAAGCTCTACATTGTGTGAACCAGATGGGACATGCTACCATGTATCATTTTGTAATATTGCACTGTCAAAGATGACATTAATGATTAATAATATACCTTTGTTAATTTATATAGTCTCTTGTATTACATTGCACCAATGGAGTTTTTCTCCATGGCACTCCACTGAAAAGAGGTTCTACACTTAGGCTTCCCTGGTCAACAAATGAAAATTAATAAATAGATAAATATAAGAATACTATAATAAATGCTGATACACATCATGTAAAACATTCTAATTGGGCAGATATTGCCAGGAATATTACATCAGCCGTGCTTTACATAAAGAACACAGCACTGTACCATTTCTTCACCCATTCTTAACTAAGCACCAGATTTTGTTAATGTTAATACTGTGCATCAAAAATAAATGCATATATTTTAAAGACTATATATAGAATATAACTGCATTAATTGAGACAGATTTGTCCTAGGAACAGGTGTCCAAAATCTGATGCTTGCTGGACAAAGATTGTTGGCAACCTCTTTGCTACATGTGCATTAGTCTGGTACTAAGGAAACACAACAGTGTTTTATTTCTGACTGCTCCAGGACAAACAGGACAAATCGCAACATTATAAAAATGTAACTTTCTAGTTTGTACACTAATTTTAGGAGCTTAAGTAGTAAAATTTAATTCTGGACAAAATAATTAATTGGCTTAGACTGTGATGTGAGGTTTATTAGTGAAACATGGTTTCAGTCTAAGGAAGGGATGATGTACAATAGAACCTTTTCAAAATGGAGACGGGATGGCATTAAATAAACTTGTGAAAACAAATATGAAGATAATTACTGAGAAAACCGTAAACAGCACCATAAATAACCTGATTGTTCACCTGGATGTCAATATCTTAAATAGGATTTGTGTATATAGATTCTATTGAAATACATTTTTTTCAAGTTTATAGAGTTCTTATACTCCATAAACAATAGGTGTAGATTATTAACAGACTTCAACTTTCCAAATTGTAAGTGTTCAGCTGAGAAAAATAATGGGCATAAAGAGAATGTTACAAACATACCTTGCTGATAATAGCTTAGAACAAATCATAAGAGAACCTTGTAGATGGAGAGATATTCCCCGGGATTCAAGAAGCTCGGCGCAAGGACGGTTTTAGCCTTGCATCGAGCATCCTCAATACAGATGGTGCAACAGCACGATATGAATATGTATGAGGGTGCACCGCCACACCCTCAACATGCACAGGGAACGTGTGCGAGAGCAGGGGGCATGTACAAGTGCTCTACGGAGTCGTAAACATGCCCCCGACAGTTGCACAATTTACTATGCTTACTATTAGAGCCCGCCTCTAATAGTAAGAAAGTAATTCAGTGTCCGTGGATACCGAAATGCATGCTAAGCATACAAGAGTGTCCACAAACAGTGAAATAAAACCAAAGTAGCAAACACACAAGCACGTACTGGAATGTTGAGCCCCATCCCTAGAACTTTCACAATTAGATTCCCTGTGTCCCTATTATACATTTGTATTGCTGCAATATCAAAGGTGTAAGCAAAGCGCAGCGTGTTTGTGCATCGTTGCCCTCCGCCGAGCGTAGCTTACACATCAAAATGATTCAAATAGAGAAAAACATGTAGAATCAACGTAAATGTCAATAGTGTAGTGTTTAGAGCATCCGACTAATGAACAGGCATTCACGGTTCGAGCCCAACAATAGCACATATCATTTTCCATGTGGAATGAATGTCATTTTGCTGTAAAACTGGCATAAGAGTATCGCATGAGATGTTTAACTAAATGTCATTCAATCAAAGTGGTACTGTCACAATGAATAAGGCACTAGTAAGCAGGTGTAAGCACAAATAAGCAGCAGTAAACATATATAGTTACCAGTAAGCAAGTCTGAGTGCGCTTGCGCGGGTGTAAGCAGTGCCCAGCATAGGAAATGTATATAAGTATGTACAGATATATATATATATATATATATATATATATATATATATATACACATACACATATACACACACATATATATATATATATATATATATATACATATATATACATATATATATATATATGAAGAATGAACAACATAACAATAAAGCATACAAAAGGAATGAGAAGGGAATCAACCACAACCCCAGTATTATATAGCGCTGTCAACATATGTCATATCAAGCTGGGTAAGAGTGAGCAAAGCACTGCTACTCACACCACAGGCAGGATATTACCAGTGGGAGTAACATTGTTGATCTGCTAAGTCTATTTTACAATCAGAGGGTAGTCTCTGGTGAGACTACCCAAACATTGATAGGATATTTGGCCATCCGACCATTACACAAGCAAGGGCAGGTATGTTCAAGGACTAAATGTGGGAGAGCCTGAGAATACATTGGTTGGGACAACATATGTGTAGGGCCCCTAATTCTTGGGAGAGGGCAATGTGTGGAGGTGTGTCATGACTGCAATAGCAACTGGACAATGGATGGTATGCGTATATGCTGAACTCGGGTGGGGTGGAGGAACTATGGCTATGAAATTATGGAACCAGGCATGCCAGGGTTGGATGGGCTGGTTCTAACTGGACCGCCTCATGGAGGCCAGTGAGTTCGTTATAAGTATATATGCATACACACATGCAGACATCTATATGTAGAAGTACATTCTCAGTAACACATTCATTCCATTTGCAGACATAAATAACATGAATGTGCCCTTACAAACCTTGACAGTAGATAGAATAATAGGTTGTGCATAAGAGGGAAGGGACAAAACTGTTAAAACGCAGAAGTGTGTACAATGTCCGAAGTCAGTGCTGTACTGAAAAAATCAAATGTGAGGACTTTCTCACAGGGAATCATTCCTGTGATCTGCCCGCTATGGCAATGCCAATTACTAAACTGGTCTATTTGTAGAAGAAATACCCCAAACACGTACATAATTAGGCTCTCGTGTGTAATGTGTGTGTTACCACATAGTCATACTTCTTAATTTATTGTAGTGTCATGTTAAAAAGGGAGTAAGGATGTAATGAAGTATAGAGTCTAATCTTGACATAAAGACATGCGTGTCCCATGTGGGACAACCCAAAAATTGCGAATAGTGTCCTTTTGGTCGCTCATGTCACCAATGTTTGTGGACTAAAAGTTTGGGAGTTCTGAGGATACGTGGAATGAGTCAACCCATGGGATGGGTCTACAGGAGTAGGGAGGGGCCAATGTGTAGTGGTGTGGATACACCGCAAATTCAACTGGGGAATGGATGACTGCAGTGTTAGTGAGGCATTGGAGTGGGTGTTTGGGAATCAAGAGTCATAAGTATATGGGTATATATGCAAATGAAGCAGCACAGCAATAGTGTATTGGTTAGAGCAACCGCCTAATAAACAGACATTCCCATTCCGAATTCCACTGCATCACATAACATTTTCCATTGGTAATCTGTACATGAACATATTCCGACATCTGTCTGCTGTATAACCTGCAAAATAACAATTAAAAGTGAACTGGAGTGAAGTGTCAGTGTCATAATGAATAAGGCACTAGTAAGCAGGTTTAAGCATATATAAACACCAGTAAACGTGTGTAAGTGCATTTGTGCGGGGTATGCATTGCTTTACAGACACACACACACACACACATATATATATATATATATATATATATATATATATATATATATATATATATATATATATATATATATATATATATATATATATATATATATATATAGTTGCAGACATATACATATATGTATATATATATATATATATATATATATATATATATATATATATATATATATATATATGTGTGTGTGTGTGTGTGTGTGTGTTTGTGTATGTGAGTAGATATACACAGATATAGAGCTATGATAGGAAACAGCACACAAGAATGACATATGTTCACAGGCTATGCCAATGGAAGTGAGGGGCCCTAGCAAGAAACATGAAACAAGTAGCATGACCTTTCACCCCCCCCCAGCCAGACACTGGAAACATACACACAAACCCACAAACAATGTAAATAGTCCACAGCTCCCCAGACCACAGGTGGGGGGGGGGTACACAGTGCACCCGTGAAATCTAATCTTGGAACACAGACAGGAGCGTCCCTTGCGGGACACCCCAAAAACTGGCAAGACCAAAAGAAGGTGATACTCCGAACATTCTGGCTGTGGTGTGTACATACCCAGAATACAAGGGTGGGAAAGCCTGATGACCCATGGGTCGAGACAATGTATGACACAGGTCCCGTGAAGTGGAGAGTGGACAGTGTGTAGTGGTGTGTTCAGACCTGAAGAGGACCCAGAGTAAGGATGGGTGCTGTAGAGGAGGTGCGGGTGGGGGAAATATGGGTAGCTAGTTATGGGTCTAGGTGTGCAGGTGTTGGCTGATGAGGGCCTATATGAAAGCCCCAGGGATGTAAGCAAATGTGTTCATTGTGCAGAGGCGTCGCCCAATGAGCAGCCACACCCACTATGAGTCCTACTGCAGCAAAGTGTAATCTATATGGCAAGGAGCGGAATAACCAGATGTAGATGTATATATATGTAGAGGTATGTGTGTGTATATCTACCCATAGTGACATAGAGATATACCTCTGCGTAGTACAAATGTATACATACAGAGACAGAATACATATACATACCCACATATAGATATATACATATGCAGACATCCATAGATCCATATGTTGTTAGATATATGTAGACAGCAATATATAAATATATACATGTATGCATCCATATACAGATATATATATATATATATATATATATATATATACATATAGAGAGAGAGAGAGAGAGTAATGTATATATATATATATATATATATATATATATATATATATATAATGTGCCTGTAAATATACACATGTATATAGCTAGGATATGAAACAGCAGTTATGAATTACATATGTTCACAGGCCGTGCATATGGGGGTGAGGGGTCCAATCAACAAACGTGTAACACGTAGTATCAACCCCCCCCCCAGCTAAGCTGGTGAGACATACAGACACACAATAAAAGTAAACACACCACTGCTTCCCACACAACCGGCAGGATACTACCAGTGGGAGAGACCTGCCAGGTCTAATCTTGAAACAAAGACATCAATGCCCCTTGTGGAACACCCAAATATTACTGATCATCAGAGTCAGTCCATGTAATGTTTCATCAAACCAGGGTGCAGATGTAAATGGACCAGAAGGTTGTGCAAGCCTGATAACCCATAGGTTGACACAATGTACGACGTGTCCCGACACACTGAGAGTGGGCAGGGCGTAGTGGTGTGTTTATAGTCCACCTGCACCCACAGTAAAGATGAGTTCTGTAGAGGTGGGGCAGGTGGGGGAACTATGGGTATGCAATTATTGCCTTGGCGTGCAGGTTTTGGCAGGCGCAGTCGTATTATGACCGCCACAGGGATGTAAGTAATATTCTGAAATGGGCATAGCTTACGCACATACCTCTCAACCCCTAAGAGCACATCCACTGGACAGGACATAAACCACTAGGGGAACAAATAGGGACCATACCTCTCAACTGTCCCTGATTTCCAGGGACACCCCTGATTTTGACTCCAATTCTAACTCTGTCCAACTTAATCCCTCCTAAAACTAGTGACATTTGGAGGAAAGGTGGTGAATTACACGTAATGAATAATGACAACAATTAAGAGTTATAAACATCATTTACCTCAGAAAATGTGTATTAATTAATATGCTCTGAGTCTGTCAATGTGTCAGGTTAATAGCATTAATATTTTAAATTTGTCCCTGATGTTGTTATGACTTGTCCCTGATTCAGTTGATATTTGTCCCCAATCGTTTGAGAGGTCTGATAGGGACATAAAGCACATATTCCACTTACAAACTTAGAAAGATGATAGAATAATAGGTATACAGTAGCATGACTGGGCATGATTGGGTTCCAAAACCCAATTACTTGTTTGTATTGAATGGTGTCACTTCCCATGTATTAGCCAGACAGGTGCAGATTGTAAGAGGAACACACCAATAGTATGAATGAAACTCTGGACAGGCCGCTGATTCCATACAGTCGAATGGCATGATTACGCCTAATGGGCAGCCATTCCCAATACTGTAGGCATGTAATCCAATGTAATAGACATCACAAGGTAATATCATAATCCTCACTCCCACCCAGGGGTGTGATTGTCAGATGCAAACACCAGATGCAGTGCATTTGCAAGTGCGGGAGCAAGCGGGTGTAAGCCTGTCTGGCTGCCGGTATGCGAGTATCACACTGGTGAAGCAATGTAGAGGCCGAGTGTAAGAAACTGTAACCGGAGGTTAGCATTGCTTAGCTCCACGCAAACCCATGCACAGATGCTCACAAATGCTTTAATGTGCCTTAATCACTTCGTATCCAATGGCCTTGTTCTGCCCAGCAACAAAATAAATGGTGTCAGCAAGGCTCGAAACCAGGACTCTGCACACCACCGCCAATGTGATTTACCACTAATCCATGGCAGATATACAGACATCGGATGTTATCACATACATATCATCCAGCACAGTCATTCAACAGTATAGAAAATGTATTCCATCATGTAGCTGCATGTGTGTGTGTTTATGTCCAGATAAAGATACATACATATATATAGATATATCAAGAACATCCCATGTGACAACAAAGCATTAAAAAGGAATGAAAAGGGAAATACCAGCAGCACCTGTATTATGTAGTGGTGTTGTCCTATGTAATATCAAGACTCCCTCAGACAAACATGTCATTAATACACGCAAACATTTCTACATTGGCCAAATACATCACTCTGTGCATTTTATTTACATTAACTCAACAGTTCCTGTTCAATCATTATGTGAGAACAGTACTCTTGCAAGGTGCTGTGTGCGACATCATCATCATGAAAAAGGTAAATGGGGCAACCAAAGAGGGACCGGTAGTGTCGTGTGTACAATGGGGTTGTCTGCATCATGTGTACCTGGAACCGTTAGGAGTCATGTGCATACCAGGATCGTGTGCCTGAGAGACAGGGGTGAGGACAACTGGAGTATGTTGTGATTGCAAATTAAAAAGGTTACATGTGTCCAGTGGACACATATGTGAAATGGACAGCTGTGTATGGGGCAAATGTTGTTCTAGGAACAGATTGGCCTTTTGTTTCCTTAGGGTGAGAGTGGGATGTGGGGGAAGGAGAGTAGGTATGCTCGTGCAGGATAGGTTGGGTAGGATGACAGACAAGACAGCATACAGGGTCGGTATATGACATGTGGGGGGATACACCTTGGACAGGCAGTGGGTGTTCAGCAGTCAGAAGCCCATGAGCACCCAGATGGAAACAGTGGAACGGAGGTCCCCAGCCATGGGCAGCCACCACTGCACCAAAACAGCCGCAAAGGTGGCTGTGCTGGGGGCTATCTAGGAGGGGCAGGTTCATCCTCTAAATGTGACACTCTGCCCTCGAGCTGGTGTATCTGGCCTCAAAACCCCTTATTGAGCCCCCTGTGCACCACGTCTAGGACTGTACGACAGCAGACAAGTTCCTGTCTGGACCTACTCCCAGGGAGGAAAAGCCCTATCCTCAGTGGCGGTTCTAATACAAGGTGGTGCAGAGCCAACAGAGGTAGAGGTCCAAGGCTGGGCCCAAGATGTGCTGGTGCCCGGTGCCATGGCCAGCTGAAGTGGGACAGGAGGTTCTGCCAGGACCTCCAATCCCATACAGCCTATGATGTTGCAGTTTTAACACAGATATGGCTTAGTAATAGTCAACAGCATTCAGGATTACATATAACAGCATGCATAAATATGACCATCAACCCAACACAACAGATGGTATACATTTGCAGAGGGAGCACAACACATGCATATATACTGCATGACATCTGTACAAAGTGTAGAAGACCTGTGACTGCAGCTATGAACAGTGGCCCATTATTGGCGTGTCACTGTGAGAACCTCAGACAGTGACTTTCATACCAATGTTTCATGTGACATATGTCCAATCAGGGATGCGATGGCAGTAACTCTCATCACTATCACCATGTACTGACTGCAATCCTCACACTATGCTTCTGCAGTTCACAGATGTGTGTTCAGTGAGTAACACAGGAAACAAATGGTTCCACATACTGACCATTCCACAGATGGCCCTACAGATGGGGGTTCCCTCACAAACAGAGCACTGTCTTGTCAGTTTTAAAACATGCAGAATAGCCATTACCACACACAGCTTGTTAAACTGACAGTAGTCTCAATGAAGCATAGCTACACTTACATGCCATAGTCATGTCTGGCACATCACCCTCCTGTCTTTAGGTTATTTTCCACTGTGTATGTTGTTTGAGGAATATCCAGATATCATCTGTGAAGCTGTTTACCAAACACCAGATCCAGGTTCCACTCACAGCAACTGTGATGGGCGAACACCAACATGATGTTCCTAGATGTTGTACTGTGTTTCCATGCGAGTGGCTGTTCCACATGGAATCAGCTAGAGGAGGACTGCAATAGGTGCAGAGGCCATAACCTGATCATTACCATCACTTACAAAACACAAGCTACTGCTGAGCAGGTGTACAACTCCACATCCACCAGAAGGTGTGTGGGAGGGACAGACAGAAGCAAAGTACATCAGAGAAGGGCTTGGAGACTAAAACCTTAGCATCGTCTGTCACACACCTACTAGTATAGGGTTTCAAACCTTTGACTGACTAGCCATTACTATTACAAGTGCATGCAGTTACTCCATGTGCCACAAAGCTGACATGTTGGTGTGCTGTAAGAACATATATGTGTACTGTGTAGCGACATCTGCAACAGAGATATAGTAGACATACATTAGGTGTAGCACACATGGCTGTCCACATGAACAGATGTCATTGTCAACACAACCACACTCTCTAAGGGACTCAGACACATTGCCACACTTTGCCAGGATCACAAATACACTTCCTAACTACTTAGTTTGCCACACTGCAGTAATGCACAGGTACTACATGCACCACAGGTGATATCCAGAAGTTCTATGGGATAGGGCATGTGAACATGTCTGACATCAGTCGGTATGCCAATGGGAGTTATACTGGGTGTGACTGTGGTTGGGAACATCATACCCCACAAACAGACACAAGGTGCCAGTACTGACATGCATGTGTGCATTGCTTCATGGGTGCGGGGTAGTAGTTGGCTATGCAAGATGGTTGCACAAGGCTGGGTGAGGGGTAATCCTTGGCATCACGCAACCCGACAATGGTGTGCAGTGTGGTTCAGGGGTGTAGTGTCTGTAATGTCCCACACAGATGGGTATTGTATGAACTGTCCTGTCATCCTGGTTACCACTGTGTATGGTCATTGCTTTGCAATGCATGCCATGTCTGTGTTTGATAGTCCTTGACATAGACATTGCCTGGGATGTGCACGTCCCACAATAATGTACAGTGACATGTACAAGTGTACCTGGTTTGGCTGGCACATGTTGTGTACACTGACTGTTATCATCAGATATGCCAGTACAGGCCTGGTGTGGCAGGACATGCTTATAGACAGCAGGTTGACCCTGCACCTGCATTGATAGCATGATACAGGTATTCCCTGGTATCAGTGGCATCTGTCCATACAGGGCATGTGTGTAAGGCATTGTATGGCCTTTGTGGATCACATTTGATGGCACCACATATGTTGCAGGCATCCAGTGGGGTACATAGTGAAGGCACATTGTCCACAATTATGTGCCTATTGTACTGCTGGACAGGGTGCCATGCCCTCTGAAGTGCACTGCAATCACACCATGCCTACTATCTGTCATCAGTGTGCAGGGTACTAGCAACATAGCGGGATATTCTAGGCAAGTGTATTTGTGTATGACACATGGATTTAGAATGTATTCCGGGTAATAGTAGGGTTGCATACTTTGTTCATCAGGCCTTTTGCCAGATGTAGGGGTATGGCTTGCCAACACAGTCCCTTGGCTGATTGACAGCTGTACTCCTCGTGAGGTAGACATTGTGACATATAATACAGACACCATATAGGAAAACTAGAAACTCCGCTCCCCAACATGTCCAGTGGTTAGACACTCACAGCCACCTCCACACAGGCTCTGACTGTCAAATACACACACACACACATACACCTGCCATGTCTTGGAATAGAACCCCTACCTAACTAGTTTATCACACTATAGCATTATGTAGTTACAGCACGCGCTAAGGAGAATACTAAGTTACAGCAGTCCCAGAGGTGTATTTCTAGGTGGGTGACATCAGCAGCATTGCCAAAGGTGAGTATGTGAATTGTAAAGAGTGTGCATAACTCTAAAAAGCATTATTTCTTTCTCAGACAAGCAGACAGACAGACACACACGCACACACACTTGGCCTGTCTGAGATTAGAACACTTACCAAACTAGTTTATCACACTAAAGCATTATGCAGTTACAGCATGCGCCACGGAGATTACTGGGTTACAGCAGTCCCAGAGGTGTATTACACTATATATATATATATATATATATATATATATATATATATATATATATATACCCATGTCTGAACACCCTTTGTGACACAGAAGGGTTCAAAAGGAACTGACGTGTACACAAAAAAGGAGGCATCTCATGTTTTATAACATTTAAATCTTAATCAGTGCACCAGAGAAGGGATGGTTGTTGTGTATGTGGAATTTGGGGTGGGAAATGATGGCTAGTGTAATCTACCCCAGGGATTGTGGAGTTTGGGTGGGGGAATGATGGGTATGGACTTACACCCCAGTGACCACTACTGTGTCACTGCTCGACAGTGGCACAGGAAAATAACATACCCAACTGTAGTCATTCTTGACTGTATATTCTTTACCATTCCTAACTATGTAATACTTTGTAGACACCAGTCACCACAGATGGCTACCATGGTGTGCAGCATGTTAAAAGACATTACACATGTGTATACCTGGCTACAGGGTAGTCACACACACAAACACACACACACTTGCCAGTATTGTGCATACACGTCTTGCCTATGTAAAGGTAACTAATACAGTGGTATGCAGTTGGAGTATGTGCCACAGAACACATACACTTACACTTACTCTGATTCCACTTCTGAGCTGGGTGACACCGCAGGACTGATTATTTGCAGTGGGGAGGGGGGAGGGGAGAAGAGAGAGGTTTAGCAGTTAACAAGGATAAAGGCCAGTGCAAAAGGTAGTATCTCTTAGGAATGCAGCAAAACCCGCTGTCATGACAGGATGCAGACACAAATACACACACACACACAACCCCACTCAGCCATTTGCTGACACACACACACAAACACATGCACACAGTTGCCAGTGGTGGGATCAGAACTTCTGCCTATCTACAGATCACTGTTACAGTACTACACAGTTACGAAACATGCCACAGAGATTACACATTCCAAGGCAGTCAGAATGCCATTCTAAGATTGAGGACAACAACAGGAATACTGACAGTCTCGAAGTACATAGCTGTAAACCTGTGTGTTTAAAGCAGTTGTCCATTACAACCTGTATGCAAAACCAAGACACATCATCTGCAGGTAGTGCATAGGTAGGTCTGAGAGGTATAGTTGTAGCACAACAGGAACCTGAAATGGAGTATGCCCATCTGTGGAATGGACAACTACTCTCACTATAATGGTTTACAGTGGTCATTCTCATACACATAGAATCACAGAACTTGTTTGGATGCATTGACTCCAATTACACAAGGTGACAGTGGGCATGCTCATACACTTAGTAGCACAGGTCCGTTTGGGATGCACTACGACTACAAATACACAGGGTTATACTGGGAATGCTCATAAACTTAGTTCAAAGGTCTTGTTGGATGTACTGACTCAAATTACACAAGGTGGTAGTGGGTACGCTCATACTCTTAGTAGCACAGGGCTGTTTGGGATGCACACCGATTCTAACCAGAAGGCCACAGTGTGCATGCTCATACACTTACATGTACAGAACATGTTGTAATGGACTCCTATTGTAAGCACACAGGTTTACAGCTATCCTGTCAGTATATATGCACATCATACTGGTTTACTACCAGATAGCGGAATGTGGCCCATAAATTATATATCTGTGTCTGCGCTGTGTGATACACATTTTTATTTTATTTATTTATTTTACATTTGTTGACCAGGATAGTCTGACTGGATGCATGTCCATTTTCAGCGGAGGCCCGGGGAGAAAAGCTCCAAGGGTAAGCAGATACAGCATTAAATAATACCAGCATTACATATTACAAACAGACTATTTACAGAGATTACATAAGTAAGCAAGTTAAACAAGTTTCACAGGTTACAGTTAGTCCTGAGCACAAGCCAGGATTAAATTAAATTACACAGTAAACTGGTTAACAGATTTTTACACATTCGAGTTAGCCAGGCTTGATACATTGATATAGCCAGTTAAGTGACAAATGTTCTTTGAGTCTAGTTTTAAATTGACCTAAGGTGGAAAGTAAGGTAATATCAGCTGGAAGAGAGTTCACTTATGTTTAGCAGGAAAGACAGACCAACAGTATACAATTTTGGGAATTTTTACAAGGGTTGCTTGTTCAAATGTCAGGCTATCGCAGTTTACAAGGTTTCCTAAGGTGTCCTAAAGCTATAAGGTAAGCATTACAGCTCTAGTGTAAGAGTCAATTTACTGCAGTTACAGGGGAAGGAGGCAACCACTCAGGTAGAAACAAAGAGCCCTATGGCTGACCAATATGGTGACCTGCTTAATTACAAAGCACTGTAAGTGAAAGCTTAAATGCTTTTTGTGTGTAACCTACTCTGTATAAATGTTGAGAAAAACTGATTGCAGTCCTGTAGACACCGATTTGTAGGGAACTGTAGAGTTCAACTAGGAAAAGAGAAAAGCAGAAATTCTAGGGTAAGCATGAAGACAACAATAGGCAGTTATTATATAATAATGCATTCAAAAAGGTTTGGTGGGGGGGTAAAGTAGCATACTTCAGAATGAACTAAGATGTATAGCTAAGAAACCTAAGCAAGAGAGCAATGCAGTAAATAAACACTTGCCAGATTTTAAAGATATACCAGAAAAACTAAATCAATTATTCCCAATTGTACAACTAGAAAATTGCCAGTAAAAGCACTTCAGGTATAGCTAGCCCAAGTTATTCAAGCCATAAAAGCACTTCTTCAATGTGTGTGTGCAATTTAAACATTAAAAAACACATGCAGCAAGGAGGAGCTCTGATTATATACTTTCTCTAGGTACAGGTTCAGTTTGAACACAAATATTACCACAAAAATTCAGTAAAGTCACTAGCTACTTATAGAGCCTCTGAAAAACAAAATAGAACAGTCTGTGCAGAATCAGAATTTAGCAGCAGGTCATTCAGTTACACAAAAACAGTAAAAGATCCATACAATGAAGAAACTTACACAAAGTTACACCAGGTCAGCCAACGGGGGAAGAGAGAGGGAAATCCTAAGCACCTAGATTTGAAAATGATGCCTGTACTAAATTATAGCAGTTTAACCTGTTTGAGGAAAGAGGGGGTTGGGGGAAAAGAGAAGGCAGTGGGAGTGGTTACAGTTAATACCCTGATTGACTCAAGACACCACACCAGAGATAAGTTGAAATCTGCACTCAGCACTGTGTTATTTGCACTCAGTACTTTAATGTTACTTGCACTCAGCACTGTAATTTCACTTATGTTTAGCAGGAAAGACAGACCAAGAGTATACAATTCTGGGAATTTTTACAATGGTTGCTTGTTCAAATGTCAGGCTATTGCAGTTTACAAGGTTTCCTAAGGTGTCCTGAAGCTATAAGGTAAGCATTACAGCTCTAGTGTAAGTGTCAATTTACTGCAGTTACAGGGGAAGGAGGCAACCACTCCAGTAGAAACAAAGAGCCCTATGGCTGACCAATATGGTGACCTGCTTAATTACAAAGCACTGTAAGTGAAAGCTTAAATGCATTTTGTGTGTAACCTACTCTGTATAAATGTTGAGAAAAACTGATTGCAGTCCTGTAGACACCGATTTGTAGGGAACTGTAGAGTTCAACTATGAAAAGAGAAAAGCAGAAATTCTAGGGTAAGCATAAAGACAACAACAGGCAGTTATTATATAATAATGCATTCAGAAAGGTTTGGGGGGGGGGTAAAGTAGCATACTTCAGAATGAACTAAGATGTATAGCTAAGAAACCTAAGCAAGAGAGCAATGCAGTAAATAAACACTTGCCAGGTTTTAAAGATATACCAGAAAAACTAAATCAATTATTCCCAATTGTACAACTAGAAAATTGCCAGTAAAAGCACTTCAGGTATAGCTAGCCCAAGTTATTCAAGCCATAAAAGCACTTCTTCAATGTGTGTGTGCAATTTAAACATTAAAAAACACATGCAGCAAGGAGGAGCTCTGATTATACACTTTCTCTAGGTACAGGTTCAGTTTAAACACAAATATTACCACAGAAATTCAGTAAAGTCACTAGCTACTTATAGAGCCTCTGAAAAACAAAATAGAGCAGTCTGTGCAGAATCAGAATTTAGCAGCAGGTCATTCAGTTACACAAAAACAGTAAAAGATCCATACAATGAAGAAACTTACACAAAGTCACACCAGGTCAGCCAAGGGGGGAAGAGAGAGGGAAATCCTAAGCACCTAGATTTGAAAATGATGCCTGTACTAAATTGTAGCAGTTTAACCTGTTTGAGGAAAGAGGGGGGTGGGGGAAAAGAGAAGGCAGTGGGAGTGGTTACAGTTAATACCCTGATTGACTCAAGACACCATACCATAGGTTCATAGGTTCATAGGTTTATACTAGGCTATCTGCCCTAAGGCATTTATAAGCCTAGCCCAAATTATTGTGGCTTACGCCACCCCTTATATGAAAAAATACTGTGCCCATTAGTTTGTTATGCCTCTGTCCAGCAGTGACCCAGAGATGATTCCCGGGGTAAACCTACGATCTTCCATCCACAGGTCTAGATTTCTCTTGAACAGAGTCAGCGAGGTGCTCTGCCTCACATGGACCGGGATTTTATTCCACAGCATAGGGAGTCTCTGAGTGATAAATCTATCCCTCCAGCACGTCTTATTTATATCCGTGCTAAGGTTTAAGTCGCTTGCTCTAGTGGTTTTGGTGGATTTGGATTTTTTGAGGTGGAGCATGTCCATTAATTCCGGGTTGGACATGGCCTTGTATGTCAGGCACATGTCACCTCTGAGCAGACGGTATGTGACTGAATAGAGCTGGAGTTTCTTCAATCTGGCAGCATATGACAGATTTTGGAGTCCCTTTATCCTTTTGGTGAGGAACTTTTGGGGTCTCTCCAATTGCTGCAGATGTCGGGTGAGATACATCCCGAATGGGGCATTGTACTCGATCATTGGTCTGATAAGTGAAGAGTACAGGGAACAATGACCTCACTAGATCTGGATGTGAATCCCTTCATGATCAGGTGGGCAATGTAGAAGGTCTTTCTAACCACTTTAGCAATGTGAGTGTCAAAGAAAGGCCACTGTCAACCTGGGTCCCCAGGTCCCTGATAACCTCTTCTGTGCTTAGTGGATTGCCACCTATATGGTAGCTTGGGGTTACCTTGTTTTTCCCAAGGGTATGACTATACATTTTTGGCGTTTAACTTCAGGCCATGGCTCTGGCACCAGCTATCTGTTTCCGTGAGTCCCTTCTGAAGGATATCCGTGTCCGATGCACTTTCCACTATGGCCCAGTTTGCAGTCATCTGCAAACTTTGTCAGCCAAAGTCCTCCCATGTTGGCCTTTACTTCTGTGAAATAGATGTCAAACAATAAGGGGCCAAGGACCGAGCCCTGTGGGACACCACTTGTGACCGGCTTGGAGACTGACACAGCGCCAGCAACTCTAACCCTGTGGGTTCTGTCCTTAAGCCAGTTTGCAACCCATCTTGTGACATATGGGTTTACATTTAAGCTGGTAAGTTTTTCTACAATACCGTAGTGGGGTATGGGGTCGAAGGCCTTTGCAGGGTCAGGGTAGGCTGTATGGATTGCCTTTCCTCATCAATGGCCTTGGTGACTATTTCAAGAAGTCAACCAAGTTCAAAAGGCATGATCTTCCCTTGACAAAGCCAAACTGGGTCGGGTCCAATGTCTGCAAGTCCCCTATATCTTTGTTTATGAGCTCCATTATGAACCTCTCCATAGCTTTGCAGACTAGACTTGTTAAGCTTATGGGGCGGTAATTACCAGGGTCCGTGAGGCGCCACCTTTGTGGAGTGGGACCACAGTTACGCCACTCCTTGGGCACGTATCCTGTGGTAAGGCTGAGATTAAACAGCTGCCTTATGTGCGGGTTTAATTCCTCATTTAGCTCGTGTAGCACACAGCCGGGGACACCATCCGTCCCATTGATGCTGTGTTTTTAGCTTTAGAGAGAGCAGCTTTCACCTGCGCATTTGAGATGTCCGGGAGGCTACACTCGGCTGGGATAGTTATCTCTCCTTTAGGGGAGAGGGTGAAGTTTGCACTGAACCTGTCTGCCAGTATGTTGACAATGTCTGTGGGTTCAGTGATTTTTGTATCATTTTGGACTAATTCTGAGCATATCTGTGAGTTTCCACCCAGGTTCCTAACATAGCTGAAAAAGGCCTTATGATTGTCCTTTGAATCCATGGCAATTTTTCTCTCAAAATTGGCCTTAGTTGATTTTATGAGTGCTCGTAGTTTTTTACTAATAATGATCAGGGGTGACTTCCCTTTTATGGATTTTGTTCTATCATGTAATAGCTTTCTCCTCTTATTGTAAAGTTTGTTAATGGCTGGGGTCCACCAGACTGGACGTTTGCCCTTTGTGGAAAGAGTCTTGGTTTTATTTGGGATTGCCTGATCCATGCAGTCCTGGAGGTGTTCATAGAAGGCATTTGTAAGGGCTTCCGCAGCTTGGGTTGTGGTTTCCTCTGACTCAGGGGCCTTGAAGGATACCACACCAGTCTTGAGTAGTGTGAAGTTTGCTTTAGAGAAGTTCTTCACTATGGTCTTTTTGTTTGGGGTGGGGCGGGATGTGGATTTCCAGTGAGATTAGTTTATGATCAGATCTCACCAATGAGGGATATACTTCGGTGTGGAGCATTTTGTCCCCATGTTTGTGACAATGAGATCTAGTATATTTTCTCCTCTCGTGGGAACAGTGACTAGCTGTTCCATGGCATTTGAATTTATGAACTCCAGGAACCGTTGGGCTAGAAAGTTAGGGCTTGAGTAATGTTCCCAGTCTATATTCGGGTAGTTGAAGTCACCCAATATGATGGTGTTTGGAGATACATTTATACCCTCCAGTGTCTTCAGGAAGGCTGTGTGGGGTTCCTGAGTTTGAGAGGGTGGCCTGTAGCATGCTACAATTTGTAGAGCAGTTTTGCCTATGGTTAGTTGCACCTGGATGGTTTCGAAGCTTCATGCGTTGCCACCAACCTGGAGGTGTGAGTATCCTTTATGAATATGGATACACCCTCCTTTTGTGGAGTGGTCCGGGTTTTGGGGCGGAACGCATGATATGAGGTAAAACCTAATAGTGCCGGGTGCTCTCAGGAGCCTTGAACCAGGTTTCAGTTACAGCACAGACATCGATGTTCTCCATACTGAGAAGGGCCTCGAGTGTGTGCATTTTGAGATTTAGACTTCTGGCATTGAGCAGCATTACCCTCAATTTCTTCCCATTTTTGTTTTCTAGGGTGGTAGGTTTAGAATTTGAGCCTTGCCTAAAACAGGCACTATGGGGGTGGCAAGAGCCTTAGCCAATATCCGGAATCCCAGGGTGACAGGTGCAAGCCGTCCCTTGAGCAGCGTGGCTTGTCAAGCATGTCATCCCAGGCAGACAGACACTGGATCCCCTTTGAATGACACCAGACATTAAGCCAATTGTTAAAGCTGATCATCTTGTCTCTATATTGTGGCATCATTCTTGGTGAAGGAAGGATACTGCTCAGGGTTAGGGTCATACCTGCCTGGGCTACATAATCAGAGAGCTCCTCTATGTCTCTTTTCATGTAGTCCAGGGAGGTACGTCTCAGGTCGTTCACACCAGCATGGACAATGACTGTGTCATATTTGTACTTGCCGTGGAGTGACCCAGTGCTTGTGTTATGTGGCGGATTCTAGCGCCCGATAGGCAGCTTACTGTGACCCTCTCCTTGTTCAGCCTGGTGAGTGGGACGTCAGTGTGTCTGACTATGGAGTCACCTATGACAAGTATGTTTGGTGTTGTATTTGGCCTTAAGGGCTGTGACTGCTTTGCACACTGCTTTTGTGGTTTATGTGTTGCTTGTGGGGTGTCTTGAGGTAGCAGTTGTTTGGGTGTCTGCTTTGGAGGCCTCTGCTGTTTAGGTAAATTTTTACTCAGAGCCTCCGAGTATGTCTTTGTGTGTTTATGTGTTTGATTCAGTGGAGTGGTAGCATTATGTGAGGCTGGTTTTGTGGTGTGTGTAGTTGCCTTCTCCTCCTGTCTGGTCTTGCCAGTCCTGAGTTGAGAGAGCTCAGCCTCCAGTTTGGCTAAATAGCTGCATCTCTCAAGTATTTGTGTTATGTGGGAGGAGGAGAGGGTTGTCTGTGTACATGAGGCAGTTATAACATTGCCTCAAGATTCCCAGATTCACCAGCTGGACCGGAGGAGATTGACAACTGACCTTTGGACATGCTAGAATAATATTGGGAAATCCTTAATTGAAAACAAGGGCCAGTGGGGAGTGAGGGTGTAGTGCTTTTAATTTTAGTGCTGACTTATATAATTGCTTTAGTGAGCAAGTGCCAGGTAACTTGAGTGCAATGTGTTACAAGTAACTAAATGCAAAACGACAAACAGTAACTTTCTTTCAAGTGAAACAAGGAAATAAGTACAGTAAGCAATGCAGATATCACTAGTGATCCACAGAAGCGCTGAGAAGTTGCGTATTAGGTGGAATTAGCTTCCAGGAAATAACAAGCAAACAAACAACAAGCATATAAACAAAGCTAGATTCAGTAGGCCTGGATCTAGTCTATGCTAGAGCAAACAAGGTGAACCAATTTCAGTAAGATACAGTTCAAATATTCAGGCACTATAAACCTTTAACCAGAAAATTCCCAGCTCAGAAGGGCAGAGTCCAGCCTCTTCTCCCACAAGAGTGCAGACCACGAACCTTCTTAATGTAAAATAACTGGCCTGAAGCCCAAGTGCCTAAACCAGAACTAATACACTTGGACACTGGGCTCTCAATCAGCAGTTCCCAACTTAGAAGGATGAAAGCTACCTGTCCTGCCACCACAGTGCTTGCCACAAACCTTCCTAATGTAAAACTGGTCTGAAGCCCAAGTGCTTAATCCAAAAGACTTGAATGATAGCTACACTTTAATCAAGTTACAACCAAGCAGTAATAAATACCATTGAATACTTTAGAGAATGTCTGGATTAGTGCTCAAGTTACACAAACAAAGCTAGATCCAGCAGGCCCGAATCCAGTCTATGCCACAGCAAACAAGGCGCACCAACTTCAGTAAGAAACAGTTCAGATATGCATGCACTATAAGCCTTTAACCAGAAATTCCCAGCTCAGAAGGGCAGAGTCCAGCCTCTCCTCCCACAAGAGTGCAGACCACGAACCCTCTTAATGTAAAATAACTGGCTTGAAAGCCCAAGTGCTTAAACCAGAATTAATACACTTTTAGAATAACAGACACTGAGCCCTCAATCAGCAGTTCTCAACCTAGAAGGACGTAAGCTACCTGTTCTGCCACAACAGTGCAGACCACAAACCCTCTCAGTGCAAAACAACTAACTGGTCCGAAGCCCAAGTGTTTAAACCAAAAGGCTTAGAATGAGTTACACCAAGCAGTAATAAATACAATTGAGTATTTTAAGATGATGCAAAAGTAAAAAGAAGTAGGTAAAAACACAAGTACAGTAAAAGCAGATTAAATTTTTTTTTTTTTTTTTTTTTTTTCTGAACAAGTGCTGAGATCAAAGAAACAGATTTGAGTGCTGAAACTAGAAAACTGGCTAGTTACAAGAAAAAAAACAAGCTAGAAGGCTTCCCTCAAACACAGAAGGGCTTGGGGGCTCAGAAGCCTACAAATAGTCTGTACCACTTAACAAGAAAGGCAGGAAATAAGCTTAATTTTTTTTTCTATTTCCCAGATGCTCTCTTTGTACACAGTAGGAGTGCCTGAAATCAGAATATGATCTCACTGCACTCAGTTGAGTGAGCAAATGAGATGGGCCCAGAGGCAGGCTGAGGGGCGGGCAGTTTCAATGCCACTAAGATTAACACCAAAACAAAAACAGGGTGGGTGGTAATAACTGAAGAGCAGAATAACCAGTTAAAAATTCCTTCAACACTCCTTCATACACAGTTTAAATCAATTTAAATACTGTATTTTTAAAAAAAAAGTGCATAAAAGGTACTTAAATTCTCTTATACGTCCAGTTGAATATAACCAAGTTCTTAGCTTGCCAAGCTGAAGTTTTAAAGCAGGAATTATTTCACATGCACCAGTTTAAATATGCAAGGACAGGAAATCAAAGACTGTGGCTACCCCCACACCTGTAATTACTAGCAAATAACAAAATTCAGCCAACACTAGCTTTTAGTTCAAGTTACTGAAGAGCAGAATAACCAGTTAAAAATTCCTTCAACACTCCTTCATACACAGTTTAAATCAATTTAAATACTGTATTTTTTTAAAAAAAAAGTGCATAAAAAGGTACTTAAATTCTCTTATACGTCCAGTTGAATATAACCAAGTTCTTAGCTTGCCAAGCTGAAGTTTTAAAGCAGGAATTATTTCACATGCACCAGTTTAAATATGCAAGGACAGGAAATCAAAGACTGTGGCTACCCCCACACCTGTAATTACTAGCAAATAACAAAATTCAGCCAACACTAGCTTTTAGTTCAAGTTACTGAAGAGCAGAATAACCAGTTAAAATTCCTTCAACACTCCTTCATACACAGTTTAAATCAATTTAAATACTGTATTTTTTAAAAAAGTGCATAAAAGGTACTTAAATTCTCTTATACGTCCAGTTGAATATAACCAAGTTCTTAGCTTGCCAAGCTGAAGTTTTAAAGCAGGAATTATTTCACATGCACCAGTTTAAATATGCAAGGACAGGAAATCAAAGACTGTGCCTACCCCACACCTGTAATTACTAGCAAATAACAAAATTCAGCCAACACTACCTTTTAGTTCAAGTTACTGAAGAGCAGAATAACCAGTTAAAATTCCTTCAACACTCCTTCATACACACTTTATATCAATTTAAATACTCTATTTTTTTTAAAAAAAGTGCATAAAAAGGTACTTAAATTCTCTTATACGTCCAGTTGAATATAACCAAGTTCTTAGCTTGCCAAGCTGAAGTTTTAAAGCAGGAATTATTTCACATGCACCAGTTTAAATATGCAAGGACAGGAAATCAAAGACTGTGGCTACCCCCACACCTGTAATTACTAGCAAATAACAAAATTCAGCCAACACTAGCTTTTAGTTCAAGTTACTGAAGAGCAGAATAACCAGTTAAAAATTCCTTCAACACTCCTTCATACACAGTTTAAATCAATTTAAATACTGTATTTTTTAAAAAAAAGTGCATAAAAAGGTACTTAAATTCTCTTATACGTCCAGTTGAATATAACCAAGTTCTTAGCTTGCCAAGCTGAAGTTAGGATAAGTTGAAATCTGCACTCAGCACTGTGTTATTTGCACTCAGTACTTTAATGTTCCTTGCACTCAGCACTGTAATTTCACTTATGTTTAGCAGGAAAGACAGACCAACAGTATACAATTTTGGGAATTTTTACAAGGGTTACTTGTTCAAATGTCAGGCTATTGCAGTTTACAAGGTTTCTTAAGGTGTCCTAAAGCTATAAGGTAAGCATTACAGCTCTAGTGTAATAGTCAATTTACTGCAGTTACAGGGGAAGGAGGCAACCACTCCAGTAGAAACAAAGAGCCCTATGGCTGACCAATATGGTGACCTGCTTAATTACAAAGCACTGTAAGTGAAAGCTTAAGAAATGCTTTTTGTGTGTAACCTACTCTGTATAAATGTTGAGAAAAACTGATTGCAGTCCTGTAGACACCGATTTGTAGGGAACTGTAGAGTTCAACTAGGAAAAGAGAAAAGCAGAAATTCTAGGGTAAGCATAAAGACAACAACAGGCAGTTATTATATAATAATGCATTCAGAAAGGTTTGGTTGGGGGGTAAAGTAGCATACTTCAGAATGAACTAAGATGTATAGCTAAGAAACCTAAGCAAGAGAGCAATGCAGTAAATAAACACTTGCCAGATTTTAAAGATATACCAGAAAAACTAAATCAATTATTCCCAATTGTACAACTAGAAAATTGCCAGTAAAAGCACTTCAGGTATAGCTAGCCCAAGTTATTCAAGCCATAAAAGCACTTCTTCAATGTGTGTGTGCAATTTAAACATTAAAAAACACATGCAGCAAGGAGGAGCTCTGATTATACACTTTCTCTAGGTACAGGTTCAGTTTAAACACAAATATTACCACAGAAATTCAGTAAAGTCACTAGCTACTTATAGAGCCTCTGAAAAACAAAATAGAGCAGTCTGTACAGAATCAGAATTTAGCAGCAGGTCATTCAGTTACACAAAAACAGTAAAAGATCCATACAATGAAGAAACTTACACAAAGTTACACCAGGTCAGCCAAGGGGGAAGAGAGAGGTAAATCCTAAGCACCTAGATTTGAAAGTGATGCCTGTACTAAATTGTAGCAGTTTAACCTGTTTGAGGAAAGAGGGGGGTGGGGGAAAAGAGAAGGCAGTGGGAGTGGTTACAGTTAATACCCTGATTGACTCAAGACACCACACCAGAGATAAGTTGAAATCTGCACTCAGCACTGTGTTATTTGCACTCAGTACTTTAATGTTACTTGCACTCAGCACTGTAATTTCACTTATGTTTAGCAGGAAAGACAGACCAACAGTATACAATTCTGGGAATTTTTACGAGGGTTGCTTGTTCAAATGTCAGGCTATTGCAGTTTACAAGGTTTCCTAAGGTGTCCTAAAGCTATAAGGTAAGCATTACAGCTCTAGTGTAATAGTCAATTTACTGCAGTTACAGGGGAAGGAGGCAACCACTCCAGTAGAAACAAAGAGCCCTATGGCTGACCAATATGGTGACCTGCTTAATTACAAAGCACTGTAAGTGAAAGCTTAAATGCTTTTTGTGTGTAACCTACTCTGTATAAATGTTGAGAGAAACTGATTGCAGTCCTGTAGACACCGATTTGTAGGGAACTGTAGAGTTCAATCTGTATAAATGTTGAGAGAAACTGATTGCAGTCCTGTAGACACTGATTTGTAGGGAACTGTAGAGTTCAATCTGTATAAATGTTGAGAGAAACTGATTGCATATATGTACATGAAGTACTGACATCTATATGTTAAGTATACACAATCATGCATGTGTGGACTTGACAGACAATAGGTTAACTGGGACACACAGGCGGATGCTACCTACAGCATGTGTCACACACTTTGCTGCCCTGAAAGGCATACATTGATAGCAGGCTGTGGACATTATACTTGGAACAGTGGCATGTGCAAGCACAATGTGTGAGCCACACTGTGTAATGGTATTGAGGTGCAGGTGTCAAGATGACCTCTCCCAGCTGTGTTAGTAGTTGTCATTATTAGCAGGACTGCTACACTAAGTATATCTCAAATTGGTTATATACACAATGTCTGCTGCAGTCTGTCACCTTACATGTGGCATTTGCACCAAGCACATTACTGCCACTCTCAGTGATGTCATGGTATGAGTGGCAACTGCTAGACCAAAACAATGAGCCAATGTCCTGCTGTTATTATGAGGCTGTCCAGTGTCTATCATTCCGGGCTGTCATGACTGAATGACAAGCCTTCGACACAGAGCACATGCATCCATATTTCAAGTGAATGCGGATAATACCTAGGTTGCATTTACCCATATAGTCGCATTCCAAGGCAAATGTCCTACACACAGAAGTAACACCCTGACACTACAAGACAATTGCATTGGATGCTTATGCTAACCAGTGCTAGATGTATGGCTTTAGTAATCCATTTGCTCAATGTAGAACCTACAATGGGGAATACTGACATCTGTGCAGTGAGGGACACCTGGCTGAAGGCTCTGTGGTGCACAATTGCACTATCACCATATAACTCAGATCCAGACATGTGGGCCATAACACTGGTATGGACCATTCCAGGTGGTGGTGTCCATATATTCATAAAGGCTACTCACATGTAAAGACCACTACTCTGATATAACTCATCACAGATGAGTCAGCTACAAGAGACAGTGACAAATGCTGCATTCTAGGTTGTATCCTCATATACATGCACCACCTTGTCCCCAGACTACCAACACACATCCATATGTGGTATGACATAGTATGGTAGACCACCAGATAACCTTTGATTGGTGGACTGTACCTAGGCCTACATCAACTGTGCAAAGTACCCATGTACAGACACAGCTACATAATGTGTCATGCAATGCAATAATACCACTGTTTGTAACCAGCTCAGTTGTACACATACCAGGGTCCCTCGGATGTTGTCAGCATTAACACAGTCGACTGTTGCTGTACACCAGTGGTTGGATATGACCTAACTGTACCTGCCCTGGATATGTACATCCCACACTCATACAACATAAATGACATTACCATAGCTTTTGTTATCCTTTCTACATACAGGTGGCTACAGTCATTACAGACATGCACATGGCCAATAGCATGCTAACAGTACATAAGGCTTGATATCTATGTTAACAGAGGTAATATTTCCTCTCTACTGGTTACCCATGACACCTATCATACCATACAACAACCCATATGGCATGTATGTCATTAGATATGTCCATCTAATGCAATGCCTACAAACATACCCAAATAACAGGATCATAGGACCTACACAAGGCCTGTATTGACAGATTCAGGGAAATCCAGCTCTGCTCTGTATGTTCCTGAGTAGTCACAGGTGATATGTTCATGACATGTACAGCCATGTGTGCCCACAGCTCCTACATATACCCCATGTCAACAATTGCAAGCCATGCATGCTGTGTGCTGTGTGGACATTAACCTTAGTACCACATAGCCAGTACATGTTGGGGTGAGATGTTTACAAGCCACAGACCTCGCACATGCTTGAATGAGTGTACTGCCTAGCTCTAACAGAGAACATTGTTGGCACTCTTCCAGTAAACATGAGGTGTGTATGGCAAATATGATGTGCTCACTGTTGACCATTACAGTGACCTGGCTTCACCATGGCACTGTCAAGTAACAGTTTGTAGGAGCATGACATGGAATAATGCTGTGTGTGTCTTGCTGATATGTGCTGTTGTCATATATGTACACTTGGCTACTCGGTGAAGGTGGTTGTGTCCTTTCAGTACATGAATACAACATCCATTATGGTGTTATGCTCGGTTATGTTTCACACATGGCATGGGGAAGGTGTGGAATGTATCCTCTTGACCTGCAAGTGCACTTACTGATGTAGACCGCATATGTGTACATGTATTGATGTTTGTTTAGATTCCATGTGTGTGTGCAGTGTCTGATGTTTGAAGGTGACTGTTGTCGTAGTGCATCATGTTGTTGTAATACAGCCTCAACATTGCCAACTGTATCTGGTGATATGTTCAAAGTACAGTAAGCTGTACATGAGGTATGGACAGATGTTTGGACATGACTACTAAGTGGTGGGACTACTTTGCAAATGAATGATTACTGAGGACAGCTCACTGGTGTGTTACAACCATTCCTACAATAACCTGTGTAACCACTAAGGTCTGGTTTTGTTATTTGAAGTGGAAGACAAACACTGTAGAATGCAGTAAGTGTGACACTGAAGGCAAACCTCTTGACACCTGTAACAGTTATACCTCCCCTGTGCATATATTGTGCATATATCAGCACAGTTGGCAAAGGAAAGAGTCAGTAAGCTTTGTAGCAAATGCGATAGTGCTGTACTTCTGTAATACCTATCGTGAGATAGGCACGTGTTTGAGTCACAGTACTGGCACGTGTGGATGTGTATGTCCATATACGTCATGTATGGTTGGGAATACATCCCACATGTTTTCACTCTCCTGAACACTGTTGTTGACATCAGTACAGAGTGAAGTGTAGAAAAAAAGGCATAGACAGGTGATTGAAACTCACACATGTCAAGAGTCTGTATGTGTGTGACATAGGTGTATATCTTTGTTAATGCCACAGTGTGTGTGTGTGTGTGTGTGTGTGTGTGTGTGTGTGTGTGTGTGTGTGTGTGTGTGTGTGTGTGTGTGTGTGTGTGTGTGTATGGCTGTCCATATTCTAACCACCTGTTAACATGTACACCCTGGGGTGCGACTTGTTGTTACATAGCCAACTGATGAACCCCCCACCCCACATACACTCACTGCACTGTAGTATCCCTGTCGATGTCCTCAATCTTAGGTAATTCTGACTACCTGTACATGTGTAATCTCTGTGGCGCGACTTGTAATTGCGTAGTACTATAATGATGATTTGCACATAGGCAGGGGTTCTCATCCGAACACTGGCAACTGTGTGTGTGTGTCAGAGTGTGTGTTACTGTGTCTGTGAATCCCTGAGTGTGTGAGTGTGTCTGTGTTTGCATGCTGTCATGGCAGCGGGTATTACTGCTTCCCAATGAGAAGCCACCATTTCCAATGGCCTTTACTCTTGTCATCCGCTATACCACTCTTTTACCTCCTCCCCACTCCAAGTAACTATACCTGTGATGTCACCTACTATGGATGTGATGGCTCTGAACACAGTAGCTTACTACACAGCTATCATGCTCTTGGATCATTAGAACAGTAAACATAATTGAAACATGGGAGATTATAACTGTGATGTGGAAGCTACAAGGTGCATGCAAGTATTGTCATACAGACCTGTGAGTAGTCAACATGTACATATGGGACACTAACCGCAAACACTGACATCCCCCAGCACATGCAACTATACCTGAAAGAGGAAGGCAGAACATCAAGATCAACATACTGTTAGTGTTGTTACACAAGATACATACTGTCAAACATACAAAATGCATTCTAAAACTGTAATACATGGTATGTCTGCTGCCTGTCAACACTACTCAACAATATTAATCTACAATTGTCTTCCTAGTATGTTCACCCTGTGCATCAGACCATATGAGCATGTCCCTGCACTGATGGTGTGGATGACAGGGATGTGGCACAGGCATCATCATATGCACAGGTGATAATGTTTGCCAGAGGCCTAGGCTGTGCCATTGGATGGCATCATGTGTGTGTGTTAGGGCCTGTGATATCATTGGGCGTATGTGGATGTTATGCATGTGTGTGTTGAGGTGCCCTACATTTGTTTCTGGTGTGTGTGTGTGTGTGTGTGTGTGTGTGTGTGTGTGTGTGTGTGTATAAATGCACACAGGTCTGGCAAGTGGCTGGCCTACACAGGGGTATTATTGACAGCTGTAGTCTGCACAAGGCAAGTTTCGCAGTTCACGGTGTCTGGCCATGGCCACGTGACCTGCGCCTGCCAGGGGTTACACGGGCACTACCAGGCAGAGGTTCAAATTGGGTACTGTCTGATGACACATGTCCACTGGAATCATGTCCCTGTTGGGACCATCCAGGACCACGTGCATGTGGCCTGCTGTGTCCTGATGTGGACTGCAGGGCACCAGCTGCACTGCTGCTGCTACCGCCACTATGGGAGCGGGCATGTGCAGTGTAGCATGTTCACGTAGACCTTCAACAGGTGATGTAGCTGCCCTACATCCAAGTGCCCAATGCCTCACTCCCACCAGATGTTCCAGCACAGACATTCCACACTCGAGGATTGAAATGCCACAGTCAAGGACTCCCACCATGTCACCCAATAGTCTATCCAAAACATCTGCAAGATGATGGTGAGCATTTGCAATTGCCTGGATGTTGTCAGTTAATGAATGGACAGCAGCCCTCTGAAGCCTCAGACCTTCTCTGTTGTGCCATTCAGCACGTGTCTGTGCCTCCATTACAGCCTGAAACATGCGTCTGGTGACTCCAGCTGATGTGCTTTGTCTCGCAGGGGCATGTTGGCCAGTGGTCCTCCTATGAGCAGCACTGGGAAAATGCCTGTGTGGGACATCACCAGTCAGTTGACTGGGATCATGGTGTGCAGGCACACCTTCCATAGTCTCCACACTTCCCTGTTCCATGCTACCACCCGCCAACTGTCCTTCCTCTAGGGCCATTGGTGATGGAGTATGTGTTGGCAGGGGAACTGTGTGTGAGGATGAGGGGGATACAGGTGGAATGGCAACCAATGGTACAGATTCAGTCCTTGACAACCCTGCCTCTGCCTCAATCATACTATCATCATCACTGCTAGAGTCTGTGTGGACACTAACATCAGGTGGACCGCAGGAGGGCAATGCACCTACATCAACACCTGTGAGGGGAAGACAAGAACTGTACATTACAAGTTATACCACACAGACACACACAGACACAAACAGACACACACTATGGCACCCAATGGCATGCAACATGCAGGTGATATGGCAGATGGCATTCAGCTTAGACAATTATAGTGGTAGTTATCATGCATCCCTGAGAAGCACACAACAGCATGCATGTGTTATAGCAGATGGCATAGCCCTTTACACAACTATAGTGGTGGTTTGCATACATACCTGTATTGCACCATTTGTGTTAGTAGCTTATGCCCCATACCTGCAAAACAATGCATGCACTTTGTACCATTGCACCGCACTGCCATGGTGTGTGCAACATACACCACATGTTAACATACCATTGCTGACCTTTGTACATCTGCCACTGATGCTTTGTGTTGGCCACCGCCCCTATTTGTGAGGACATGAGAAGAAGGGTATGTTGAATGAATACTATGTTTGCCTGAGCCCTAGCTTGCATATCTCCCCCAAAGCAGTGCATGTCTGTTCAACATTATTCTGCCTACCCCCGAGCTGAGTCTACAGACATTGTGCATGTGACTGTACACACATGTTTGACATGGCTATCCCTACTTTGCAATGGTGCCACTGACCAGCACAGGTTTACAGTGCACCGGCTTGATGTGTGGTGTATGACCTTGCCAGTCACGTGTAGTATGACATGTCTTCTGCTGACATGTTGAATGACATGCATACATGTGTAACACAATGGTGTCCTTTCCAATCTACAGTACGGTAATGGTGTCCCAATGCAGGGATGTGTTATACTAACATGGGCCTCCAGCTGACTCAATGTTGTCTATCTGCCTTACAAATATGCAGTGACATACTGCACATCAAGCTGATGTGCATAGCCATTGCAGGGCATCATGTGGCTTCACTATTGCTATACAGTGTGAGTTACTGACACAGTTCATAGCCATGACTGTGTTCACATACAATACATATCTAATGTGGAATGTGACACACGTCACTGAGGTGTATGCACATTAAACCCTAATGTGGAATGTGTGACACAGGTCACAGAAGGGTATGCTGATGACTCCCCTGCACATCTGCAACCATATTACTGATGCCTGGCAACTATGCCCACACATGGCTAACTTAGCAGTACTCTATGTCCTACATGCCATCTGTGTACCTCACACACATGAGGAGCAGGCATGACAGTGATGTCTGACACCAGCAAGGTGAATGTACTGTATCTGCAGCCTGATGTGGTTATATTTTATATGTTGTGCAACACAGGTATGTATTTGGATACTGTATAGGTGAATGCTTTCATGTCGTGACACACTCAAGATGTTCAAGACATGTTATGTGGTGGGTTCATGTTATGCCTACACAGGCTGTACACAGGCCTGTATGATGTTTAGTGTTTCACATCTGCAATATCACCATTACACAAAGGCCATAGTTGTATTGTGTCGAGCCAATGTACAACAGGGTGTACACACATGTACATCACTTCTACTGTGTGTGTTGCTTCATGTCTCTGGCCATCCTCCATGACCATGTGTACACATGTTCTGTCCAATGGTTGTGATGGCCATCTATTTCACATGTCAGTGTTATCCCATATGACATACACCCATAGATGTCACATGCTCCACTGAGGACAGGGTTATGCAGACAAAGGGTGGTATGTATGGGATGTGAGACATCATGTTTTGCGGGATAGTTGAGCAGTGTTGCAGTCAGCCCACTACATGTCACGGACATGTCAGATAGCACATGACATTGTGTGACATTCATAGCAAGGGTATAATCCACAAAGGTGTACCCCATGAGACGGTCATACTCCAGCTCCAACACATTTAGAGTGTGTGCACACATATGCTCGCTGTACAGTACTGTTTGTATTCCCAACATGTGTAATGCTGATATGTAGTGCCTGTCCCTACAGTGAAACACACCTCCACCATTGTATTCACAGTTGTCCACACATCTGGCAATGACAGTTTGTAAGGTTTAGTGTAGGTGTCTCATATAGTCTTCAATTGTTTCACATGGGTAACCACTGTGATGCATTGCAGGTCTGACCAGTGTCTATTAACAGGACCACCATACATTATGTGTACATGTGTTATGGCAGATAGCATGCAATTAATATGATCTGTGCATTATCAAAACTAGTAAATAATAACAATCTCACCTGACACAGGTTGCTGTCGCTGCAAAACACCAGACGTACCTCAACAGGAGTGTCACAGCAGTAAGATCATTAGCCATATCTGTGTGATAGTTACAGGGTGCAATGTCCATGTTAGCACAAAAGCCAATACAATACACTATACTAGGGAGTATGCATATCTGTGCATACATAGAGTAGCAGGCTATAGTATGTGGCATGTGTGCATACATGCCTTGCATATGATGTTACATTACATATTGTACAGTAACACATGTAACTATGTGAAATATAGTTGTGTTATATGTGCAGTACTGACTTACCAGGCAACTCCAGGCTCAGTGGTTGAGAGATACCCACCTCCACAATACCAGCTAAAGCTTGTGGATGGAGGTCTGCAGGTGTCTCCAGGTTGGCCAGTAGCTCCTCGGTACGTGTGAGTGGGGGGCTGGATGAGTGGCACCCCACCTGTTGCACCTTGTTCCCTGGCGATTGCATTAGCACACTGTTTTGCCCATTTTATGAGGTCAGTGCAGTGTCGATGCACCTGCTGATAGGTACGATTGTGAAAGCCAACATCAGTTACCCTCCTGCGGAGTTCCTCTCACAGGGCATCCTGCTGCTGTGCATCCTGTGGCACATGGCTGAAGAGTGTTGAATGGTTGTTGAGGAGGTATGGGATGAGGATCTCATCCTCCAAGCAGGTGTACGCAGGCAGCCTGCTACGCCGCATACATGGAAGACATAATGATGGAGACAGGTCACAGTAACTCACATAGAAGTACAGAAGTACAGCTGAACATACATGTGTATCACATTTATTAAGATTACAAATAAGTCTTTGCAAATCTACATGACACTGACACCTCTGACATGTTTAAGTCATACATATTTGACACTTACTGGTAATGTGACGTTAGGCACCATATATGTGTGTGTGTCATGTGATGACATTGCTCATACTCCATGTGGATGTTGTCTTGACGTGGGCATGTCTGTTTGCCTGTACTGGTGTCTTTACCTATCAGCACATGCCTGGATGTGTTCCCATTAAGGCAATCGACCTTAATGCTGTGTATATGTCACATATATAGTCATACATAGCCTTTAGGGACGTGACCTGTGACCCTGCAGACTTGCTCACAGAAGGTTTTACATGTATGTGTTTTGCATATACATCTATATGGCACTGTACAGCTGTGTAGCATCCTGCCATGTATTGCCTGTGTTGCACATGTGTTACACATGGGACAATAGCTAGCCTGATGGTATTTGCAGGGTTGGCTATCAACTACAGCATGTATGGTTATAGTGAACTAGTAGCCTATATGCCCAGGTTACCTAGCTGTAGGCAACAGACAGGTAAGTTTCAGTGGCCAATTCAAGCAGTGACATAGAACTGATCCACAGGGTTACTGATATATTTGGCATGCAGTCATCACACCATGTCACAGAGAGGGGCAATGTGCAGCTTTGCTGGACAGGGGTGCATTGTAGGGCAAGAGTATGTTAAGTGTATGGGACAGAGATCTGTCAGGCATGTTGTGATCCTTGTACTAGAAAGATGGATGTCCATGAAGTATGTGTTTATTTGGGATCAGGATCTGTTAAATGTAGCATGTCCAACATCTCTGGGTTGAACGTGGCTTTATTCAGGGTAGGCTGCATGCTACATAGTGGAGCTAGGGATTGGGAAGGGTCGTGTAGGCCATCTACACATGGGCAATATCCCTTAAAGGAAGTATGTGATCTATTATGGGTCACATGAGTGTTGAGTATGGCTGAACAACTATCTCTATATTTATGGATGGCACCCTGTCATGATTAGGGGTACCACATACGACTACCTGACTGGTGTGGTGAACTAACTATCAAAGAAAAGACTGCTGTCCAGCTGCATCCCATACACACACAGTTGCCATTACATTGACCACTGCCTAGGTGGTAGTTCATGGGTACAGGGTTTTTAACATAGGGGATGACAATGCAATACTTAGCTGTCAGATTGTGGCCATACATCACACACCACACATCTGACACACAAAGGCCCTTTTGTATGTTGAACGCGGCACACATTGAGTCAACTATTGCTCTTAGTTCATAGTCATTTGCAAACATCAATAAGCAGGTGCCTTCTGTGTTAGTCTGTGTGGTATAGATAACAAAGAGGGGGAGTACCAGGAATGAACACTGTATTACTGCGGCTGGCACAGGTTTGAAGTGCATGTATTAGTCAGCCACCTTCTGTAGTGTTGGTTCTGCCAGCAGTCCAGTTGCCAACCACTCCTGTGACATAGGAATATACACCTAGTTTACTGAGTGTAGCTGGAACACAGTGTGGGTGATGGTGTCCTACGACCTGGCAAGGTCATGATATGCAGTGTGAATCAATCCTACTGTCATCTACATCTGTACTGAGTACATCAAATACATTGATCATGGTTCATGGCCTTACAGACCAGACTCAGCAGGGTAGTAGTGCACTATTTCCCATTATCAATGGTGTCTCCCCCTTTGTATGGTGTGATAACTGTTGCTGTGTACCATTTGGTGTGTACACAGCCTGACATGGAGCTATGACTGAACATGATGTGTATATGGATAGCTGATTGTTCGTACATTTGTGTAGGATACACCCTGGGATGTTGACAGGTCCCAGGAAAACTGTATGTATGGCTTTAGAGAGTGAAGCTTGTACCTGCATAGTTGTTATTACAGGGGCCCTGTAGTGTACATGGATATATAACTATGTGTACCTGTTGGTGGGAGATGGCAGTGGGTTTAGGTTCTCCAAGACCCTATCTGGATGAACGGGTGCTATTTCTGTAGGTGCAGTACTTCCTATGCCATAGTGCTGTGCAGCACGGAAGGTCTTGTCATTGCCATTACAATTAATGACAGCTATAGAATGCTCTGTGGTTGGCCTCATAATATGTGGCTGATTAGTTTCACAGTAGCTTTGTGTGGTTTTATGTGGTGTATCTGCATCTTACTGTGGCTGATCAGGGATCACCTACATTCATGTGTGTTCACTCTTGCAACAGTCACTACTTTTTGTGGTACAGTTTAAAGCATGGTACCACCAGTATGCCTTCTTGTTTGTGTTTGGTTGAATCTTGGTTCTGTTTCAATGACACAATCACTGCACGTATGTGACTGCTTAAGGTTCATTTGTGTAGGATTCAGCATTTGCACATGCATTGTCCATCTGCATGAGTGCCATGACAGTCACCACTTTGCTCTTAGGAAGCATAACATTGGCATTGGAAACTGACTATGTGTAGCATACTGTTAGCCCTGTTTGTGTGACTACTGTGATCCAGGTCATTGGAGTTGATGGAATCCAACATGCATTGAGTGCAGGTGTTGGTACATGAGGAGTCTTCCCAGTTCATAATGGAATAGTTGAGAGTAGCCATTATTATGGTTTTCTGTCTCAAACCTACTCTTCCCCATTACAACACATTATGACAGTTGGGAAATCCGCAGCATGGTGGGTGATCTGTCGCAAGGTGCATTTTGAATTCCACTTTGGCACAAAGATAGTTGCTCAGCATAATGCATCTGAAGTTATGCAAGTGCAACTAGCGTGGGGGTGTACATATCCTTCAGTAATATGGACACACCTGCAGCCTGTGTGTTCCAATAAAGGATAATGGGCAAGAGGTGAGGTATGTGTTATAACATGGTCATGCAGGTGTGCTCTCTGAAGCATTGAAACATGTCTCAGCCACTGCACAGATATGTTCTCCATGTTAGGGATTGACATATGTGTGTCCATATAGTGTTTCTGACATGTATCATTGTGTAGCGAGACCTGCAATTTACTGCTTGGCTGTCCCTGTAACAGCAGTGGACCTTCACTTGAACTGTGCATGATGAAGGGGAAGCATGAGCCCTAGGCAGTATCCAGATTCCCAGTGGTGACAGGTGCAGGCCCTGTCTGGCAAAGCATCATGGTCTGTCAACCATGTTATCCCAAGCAGACAGATACTGGATATCCTTTGACTTACACCACTACATTAGATAATTGTGGAATACAATCCTTTTGTCCCTGTACTGCAGTATCATTCTTGCCAATGGCAGAATGCTACCCAGGCCTTGGGACATACCTGCATGGGCTACAAGACCTGACAGTTCCTACATGTGTTTCCATGCAGTCCAGGCTACTGCATCACAGGTCCTGCACAACAACATGGAATATGCCAGAGCCATGTATATAGTTCAAAAGGTGGTCTGAGTGTATGGGTATGTGACTAATCATGGCAGACAGGCAGCTGACAGTATGTATGCCCTTGTTTAGGTTGGTGTGTAACAGTGCTAGAGTTTGTATTCAGAAAGGAGTAGTGTTGGGCATGTTTCCGGCCACATGTTCTGAGGTGTGGCACAATTATGCAAACTATGTCATGCAGTTTAAGTATTTTGTTGTCTGCCTCTTCACCATGGAAGATCACTTGTTTGGCCAGATACTTAGAAGCTTCTGTGAATGTGTGTGATTACTGGTAGTGTGTGTGGGTGTACTTACTGTGTTCTGGTAAGGGTATGTGCTGGTTGTGATGATGAGATGCATGTGTTAACCTACACCGCATGACTGTCCAGTCCAGTCATGGATGTAGACTGGGCTGCCTTCCAGCTTACCCCTGTAGCTGCATCCCAAACAATGTGTGGGGTGTGGTGTTAGGTGGATTTGGCAGTGTACATGGCATAGAGATCACATTCCCCCAGGATAGCCACATACACAAAGCTGACATTAGTAAACACCAGTAGCTGACTAGTGGACATGCCTGTATGAGCATTCAAAACTACAAGTACCAAGTACTGTATTTAGTTTAATTATTGCTTATGAAGATGTTTTAGACAGTGATACTCACATGTAAATATTTGTGTTATGGACGTGACAACACTGGCTATTACGGAAACATTGTAGCTACCTTTAGCAGCAATCTTCCTCTGAGGAGCACATCACATCCTGATAGTTGATTACAGATGATGCAAGTGTCTGCAGGTCTGTTTCCTTCTCTGGGTATATACTCACATATCCACCAGAACCATGAGCTCTGTTGGGCACAGACACCCACTCTCCAAACAGAGTCATGTATCAATAGACTCTGATACCACTATCAACATGATCAGGATATAATCTTATAGTGTAAGCCATCACCTATGAAGCAGCTATTACACATGGGCAGCTGTCTCCTACATCTTACACTCCTACTGCAGATCTTACACTGGAGTTAAAGATGATATGCAACCTGTTTCGTTACCAGTGCTGTGCACTACCTTACATACAGTATGTGCAGGCGGCTGTTAGATTGGCAATGAGAGGTTAGGCTACACAAACCTGGTAGTTCAACCAGTGTATCTCTACTCTCAATACCCACTCTATGTAGGTGTGCACATAGTCATTTGTCCCAGGCCTGCAACAAGGGTCACTACACAGTTGCATAACATGTACACAAGCACAGCTGTTATTGCTTGCAAATGATACTAGAGAGGTGGATATTACATGTAGAAATAATACCAAGGCAACTGCAATCACGATGTGACCTTTAATAACCAAAACTGTGATAACAAAATAATAACACAAAGTAGTATAATAGCAGCGAAGCACGAACATATAAATTCCATACACACTAAGCGCTTTCACCCATCTAATCCGTGGGTTTCATCAGAGTAAACTCACTTTGAAATCACATTTCCTTATTAAGATATTCTCCTTAAAAATTCTCCAATCAACATTTAAGCTAACCTTAACTCATCTGTAATTCATTACATATTAATTAAGATAAACGCCTCCTAACTTATATACAATAATATATAAATATATTGTAAAAATGTTTATATTTGTATTTATATATATGTCCAAACGAATGTTTATGATCAATATTGATAAAAAAATACATGTTATAAATATATTAATAAAATACATATTCTTTTAAAAAATTAAAACAATAAAAACTAAATGTGAATATAATGTTTTTGTTTAAAGAGAGAATGTATATATAATATACACAAAACCATGTAGTTCCTATCGTCAATTTTTCAGATACAACAATAGTGACCTTTTCAAATAATTTAAGAATACTGGAGATGGATACATGTTCATTAATTAGCAAACAAAATAAAAGGGAAGCATTTGTAATACCATTTAATGAGGCTTCGGATGCTATAGTTAACACATTGACGGATGTATGGACGACTGTGTTTGGTAATAAATTGGAAGTATTAGGAATTATTGGGAACTCACCGTATATTACATATAGCAGAGGAAGGAACTTAAAAGAATATTTTGAAAATAACAATAAAACACAATCAAACAATAATTCAAAAATGAGTAAGTGTGGGTTTTGTAGAACATGTAAATTTGTTAACGACGGTCCCTATGTCATGATACATAATTACAATAGATCCATAAAATGTCCGGGGTTTGCTAATTGCAGTACCAAAATGGTTGTTTACCTAGCCACATGTTTATCATGTCAAGCATTTTATGTAGGTAAAACCATTAGAAAGCTAAGAAATCATATCACGGAACATATCAGGGACATTAAAAATAAAAAAAACAACTAATTCCTTGTATATACACAGTACGAGATGTCCAGATTTTAAAAGGTTTATTTTCTTTGTAATTGATAGAATACCACAAAACATGGATAGGGGTGGTGATGTAAAAAATTTATTGGAGGTAAAGGAATGCCTATGGCAACTTAGGTTGAATGATTGTAACTTGCCAGGCATTAATGATCATGTATCCATCTCCAGTATTCTTAAATGTAAATCTTATATTATTTGAAAAGGTCACTATTGTTGTATCTGAAAAATTGACAATAGGAACTACATGGTTTTGTGTATATTATATATACATTCTCTCTTTAAACAAAAACATTATATTCACATTTAGTTTTTATTGTTTTAATTTTTTAAAAGAATATGTATTTTATTAATATATTTATAACATGTATTTTTGTATCAATATTAATCATAAACATTCGTTTGGACATATATATAAATACAAATATAAACATTTTTACAATATATTTATATATCATTGTATATAAATTAGGAGGCGTTTATCTTAATTAATATGTAATGAATTACAAATGAGTCAAGGTTAGCTTAAATGTTGATTGGAGAATTTTTAATGAGAATATCTTAATAAGGAAATGTGATTTCAAAGTGAGTTTACTCTGATGAAACCCACGGATTAGATGGGTGAAAGCGCTTAGTGTGTATGGAATTTATATGTTCGTGCTTCACTGCTATTATACTACTTTGTGTTATTATTTTGTTATCACAGTATTGGTTATTAAAGGTCACATCATGATTGCAGTTCCCATGGTATTATTTCTAAGTTATTTTGCAGTGTTTTAACATTAGTGGATATTACATGTGTTATGTGCATGGATAGTTACCTAACTCTTCCAATTATCTTTGCTATCATGCTGCTAAACTGTCAGATGAATACAAGTGATATGTACCCTGTTACTGAGTACTGTAATTGACAATAGACATAACTACTGTTTGCATAAAATAACAGAAATGCTATGTAGAATAGAATACAGATCTGCCTAAAATACTGTACATTACACAGTTATTGGCACAGTATCCCACAATGCAAACCATATTTGCATAGTAAGCTCACCTTTGACATGTTCTAGTAAGAGTATGTGTTGGTTGTGATGATGAAATGCATGTGATAACCTATACCTCATGACTGTCCAGTCCAGTCATGGCTGTAGACTGGGCTGCCTTCCAGCTTACCCCTGTAGCCGCATCCCAAACAATGTGTGGGGTGTGGTGTTAGGTGGGATTGGCAGTGTACATGGCATAGAGATTACATTCCCTCAGGATAGCCACATACACAAAACTGACATTAGTAAACACCAGTGGATGACTAGTGGACATGCCTGTATGAGCATTCAGTACTACAAGTACCAAGTACTGTATTTAGTTTACTTATTGCTTATGAAGATGTTTTAGACAGTGATGCTCACATGTAAATATTTGTGTTATGGACGTGACAACACTGGCTATTATGGAAACATTGTAGCTACCTTTAGCAGCAATCCTCCTCTGAGGAGCACATCACATCCTGATAGTTGATTACAGATGATGCAAGTGTCTACAGGTCTGTTTTCTTCTCTGGGTATATACTCACAAATATTGTATTTTATTGTATTTTATTTTATTTTATTTTATTTTATTTTATTTATGTCAGTATTTTATTGTATTTTATTTTATTTATGTCAGTGTGTGGTTTTGTGAATTTTTGTGGCATTAAAACGAAGGATTAATTTGCAGCCTGTTATTCCTTACGAATGCTTTGTGGAACATTCAAGTGACTGTTGGAGGACAGCCCTTTATGGTACAGCGACGGAGGTTTTTTCCTATACTATAACTGTGTGACGGAGTGGTGTGCTTTGTGGTTCTATATACTCACATATCCACCAGGACCATGAGCTCTGTTGGGCACAGACACCCACTCTCCAAACAGAGTCATGTATCAATAGACTCAGATGCCACTATCAACATGATCAGGATATAATCAGATAGTGTAGGCCATCACCTATGAAGCGGCTATTACACATGGGCAGCAGTCTCCATCATCTTACACTCCTACTGCAGATGTTACACTGGAGTTAAAGATGATATGCAACCTGTTTCATTACCAGTACTGTGCACTACTTTACATACAGTATATGCAAGTGGCTGTTAGGTTGGCAATGAGAGGTTAGGCTACACAAACCTGGTAGTTGAACCAGTGTGTCTCTACTCTCAATATCCACTCTATGTAGGTGTGCACATTGCCATTTGTCCCAGCCCTGTAACAAGGGTCACTACACATTTGCATAACATGTACACATGCACAGCTGTTATTGTGTGCAAACGATACTAGAGAGTTCCAGCCCTGTAACAAGGGTCACTACACATTTGCATAACATGTACACATGCACAGCTGTTATTGCTTGCAAACAATACTAGAGAGGTGGATATTACATGTGTTATGTGCATGGATAGTTACCTAGCTCTTCCAATTATCTTTGCTATCATGCTGCTAAACTGTCAGATGAATACAAGTGATATGTACCCTGTTATTGAGTATTGTAATTGCCAATAGACATAACTACTGTTTGCATAACATAACATAAATGCTATGTAGATGGAATACAGATCTGCTTAAAATACTGTACATTACACAGTTATTGGCACAATACCCCACAATGCAAACCATATTTGCACAGTAAGCCCACCTTTGACATGTTCATCTTCTTATACACCCATACATATGTCAGCTGTTACAATATATCGACATATACTATCCCCTATTATAGCACATACTTGTTGGACCAATCCTGACACTGACAGTCGCTGGAAGCGAATTGTTGAGTTCCAAGCCAATATCATCCCCTGTGGTGTATGAGGAGTTTGCCTTGTGACCTACAGCAGTACACACATAGAATACTACAAGCATTACTACTGCTCAACAATACATCGCTACAAGATAGCTATTTCCACTATATGCATTGATTACACTGTAATTCTTACAGAACAGGTACTACATACACAGGCATACTACATGCTATACATACCTTCTTAGTAATTGGAGGTGTTATTGACTAGCATAATACTCATTTTCGGTTTGTCTTTCAGTGTTTTGTACTGTCCTACAGGTAGATACATATGGTTTGAATGTGCAAAAAGGCAACCTTTTATAGTTACAGATCAGTAACGTGCTATCCCGATAACCAATTGGTGTTCCTAAGTAGCTTATTACATGCACATAAGCTGCGCTGCTACTGCCTTAACCAATACCATGGCAACAGTGGAGTATAACTGAGTACTCCACTTGGGCGTTGTCCCTTTGCCTTACTTGTGCGGAAGACAGCCTGGAAGTGTTGTTTGGAATCTATTGCAACAGCTGTATGGAGACGAACAGTAATATATTGTGTGTAATGCCTACAGGACTTGGTCTAAATGTGAGTACTGCTGTTATATTTCTGAACATTGCTACTTGTGCAGGGTTTGTCTGTATCTAATACTTCTACATATGTTTCAGTCTGGCCAGGATGTTTGACCAGCTCATGGCTGCATAGCTATGCATATAATGTTAGTTTACAATGTGCTTACCAGACATATTTAGTTTGGTGTTAATGTGTATCATACTGTGCTGATAATCAGTACTCGGTAAAACTTCCTGGTGTACGAACCTTTCAATCCTCTGAAACAGGATTAGCTCATACAAACCCTGTAACATCAGCAGCTGTTCAATTGTATAACAGCAACTACTTCATACATGGCCATGTTAGTGTGTCTGTGTCCAGGTATGTTAAGGTTTCAGCAGATGTTGTACAGTAGTTTAATAATTGGTTATGGTATGACAGTATGCATTGATGTAATTATTTTGGTTGTGGGGTAGATGTTGGTGGGTGTACATAGCACATGCAGGTGTGTAGGAACCCCTTTTATACAACGTCTATATGTGTGTGGGTGTTCTTTCCCTATGTGAACACCTGTCCCTTAGTGGACTAATACCATGGTAATTGCAGGCTGATTCATTAAGGCACTGTTAAATTCTTCCTGTATAGCATGCAGGTACTGTTAGTCCTTGAATCCTTTTGGCAATACATCAGAATGTAATAAAGTTTTGCAAAATGAAAGCTGTCTGTGAATCTCTGTCATGGATATTTGCAGTCATTGCAGTTGTGTTGGTAACTGTGTCCATAGAACATATTTGTAATAGTGTATTGGCATATACTCTTCATATGTTGTGTTCATATTGTCTGGGGGGGGGGAATGTGTGATTGCTATAGTCCATGTTATACTCAGATATGAACACTTCGGATGCTGTCTACACACACACACATATATATATATATATATATATATGTATATATATATATATATATATATATATGTGTGTGTGTGTGTGTGTGTGTGTGTGTGTGTGTATGTATATAGATATATATATTATTGCATATGTTTATCTGTACCTCCATAGATGTGTAGATGTTTTTAACCTATCTATATATCTACATATATATATATGTAGATCTGCATATATCGACATGTCTCTATGTATCACTCTCTCTCTCTCTCTCTCTATATATATATATATATATATATATATATATATATATATATATATATATGTCTATATATCTATATATCTATATATCTATATATGAGCATACACATTTCATTGGGTACATTGCGGGTTGTCCTATTTCAACACATTCCTCCCTTTTGTGTTTTAACCTGTCTGCATACACAACTGGGATAGGTACATCTCAGGTAGCTTAGTGTTAGGTTACTCTATGGATGGAGTACATGGTTGCAGATTCTAATTCTGGAAGGTGTTATTATTTTACCTCTCAGAGTAGACACTGTTAGGTAAAGTGTGAATAATGCACATTTAAGTGGTTGTAAGCAGGTTTGGCTGTGGTCTGCAAGACGTTAAGCAAAGGTTAAACCTGTGAAGCGCTTCTCTGTTTACCGTGTTTCAGCACCGCTTACTGCCACGCAAACCCATGGAAACCCACTTACAACTGCTTAAGAGTGCTTTAATCCACCTGCATCCAACAGCCCTTATTCTGGCCCTTAAAATAACTTAACAGCCCTTGCAGGTCTTGAACCCGGGACCATGAACAACACAGTCACTGACTTTACCACTACGGCATCTGAAATATGTGCAAATGTTATGGTTTTTAGAATATACATTTTACTACATACATTCCTCACTACTGAAAACAAATGTGACAGTCAGTTGGTGTACATATGTCTGATACATGTTAATGTTCATATGTTTGTGAAATTAGGTGTTGCAATGTGACATGACAGGGTGTATTATGAATGTGAAAGGTTCTTGTTTTGTATCCTTTTTATATTGTCCCCATACTCCATGTATACCCCTCCAGTTCACTTATTGAACATCTGACCCAGGTCCTCCTTTTTCATTACCCATCGTTCCTCCCCCACCCCAATCTTTACATGCACAACAATCATCCCTTCTATGGTGAATTAGGTTAATATTAATAGTTATAATACCAGAGCTGCATGTGTTTTGTGTACAGTTCAATTCCTTTGGAGTGCTTCTGTGTCACAAAGTGTGTTCATAGATGTTTATATATGGCTATTGATGAAACTGTATAATATATATATATATATATATATATATATATATATATATATATATATATATATATATATATATGTGTATGTGTGTGTGTGTGTGCAGACATCACTGACATGTGTGTGTATATATATATATATATATATATATATATATATATATATATATATGGGTCTACTTCATAAGATCGACAGACCATTTGATCAACATTCATTTGGTCGACAGCTCATTTGGTCGACAACCAGTATTCAAGGCACTTAACAGGGATTTGCCCCCCTCCCCAATGTTGTGTGACCCTGGAATTGATATATATAGTTGGGGGGTGTGGGGGCAAAGCCCCCACCTATTTCCATGAAAACATGAAAATACAACAAAAACTACACATTTTAAATGAAAATAGGTGGGGAGCTTCACCCACCACAACCCCCCAACTATATATATCAACTCCAGGGTCGCACAACATTGGGGAGGGGGGCAAATCCCAGGTTTTTGCCTTGAATACTGGTTGTCGACC